>NW_027497381.1:0-68090 GCF_021521415.1 Bidens hawaiensis | reverse complement strand
CCCAGTGGAGTGAGCTAGCTTATATGAACCTTTCTCCCCTGCCCATTTAACTTGGTATGGACCTTGCCATTTGGGACCCAGCTTGCCCTAATCTTCTTGCCTGCATGCCTCATTTTGCCTGAATACCAGGTCTCCTACTTTGAACTTGACTTCTCTGACCTGGGCGTTATAGTACTTTTCTATCCTTTTCATGCATTCTACTACCATTTTGGCTGCCATTTCTCTCCCTTCTTTAGCTAGGTTCACGTTTAAATGGAGGTGTTCTTCGTTTTTAGGACCCGTCCTTTGCATCCGACTGGTCGGCGATCCGATTTCAGCTGGGATCATTGCCTCAGTCCCATACATCAAACTAAAGTGTGTTTATCCATGGCTGGTCTTGGGCATGGTGTGACGAGCCCATAGGACATGTGGTAGCTCCTCTACCCAAGAGTTTCTATGTCTACCCAATCTACCTTTTATTCCTTCGACAAGGCTTCAGTTAACACTTTCTACCTGACCATTGGCCTGGGGTGTGCCACGGACGTGAACACCTTCTTAATCTTCAACTATTGACACCATTCCCGGAAAGGATTATTTGCAAACTGTTTTCCGTTGTCGCTAATAATGGAATGTGGCACTTTAAAACGACACATGATATTTTTCCCACACAAAAATCTTGTTAGTACATGGTTTTGCGTCACGAGTCTTTGTAATTATCGTTTTGTATTTAACTTTTATTAATGTAAAAGTTATTTATATTAATTAAGTTAGTTCGTTAGAGGAACAGTCTAGTTTATTAAGGATGTTTAACGAACTAGACCATAAGTTAAGTTACCTCCTGATTCGTTAAGGATGTTACACGAATCAGGGGGTGGTTCGTTAAGTTTGTTTATTTGTTGGTTATGTAACAAAGTGGGAGGCTAGTTCGTTACGGAATGTGTAACGAACTAGACCCATCTTCCTATTTGTAGAGGTGCATCCTCTGTTTAATTTAAGTTTTGAGATTAATGTATTAACCCTCTGCCCAAGTTTTCTCTCAATCAAACTTCATCTAATTAATCTATTCTATAAACTATATACACCTAATACAACTAATAATAATATACATATATAACGTATAATCTATAAGAGTAACTATGAACTAGATCTGTGAATTGTTAATTAAATTTTAGATCTGAGATCTGAGGGTTTCACAAGTGGTATTAGAGCTTTCGGTGTTCAATTGCTCTTGATTTGGTTGTTAATTCATTAATTAAGGACTGTTAATTGTTAATTTGGTATTATTGTGTGTTCGGTTTGAGTTTGATCAATTTCAGTGTGAATTTGATTAAGATATGGATTGAGTTTGGTTAATTTGTGATCGTTAAGGTATTTGGAAGGTGTTATGGGCTGGAATTGAGAATTGGTTTAGGTTTGTGTTGTTGTTTGGTTTGGATCTGAGTTTGGCAGAAACAGAGTTTTGGTTTTGGTTAAATTGTGTCGGTCCCCTCGATTTCATCTGGATCTTATTAATAATGTCATAACACACACAGATTGATGTGTCTACAAGAGAGTTAATGACGGGTTGCTATATTTAGAAAAATATCCGTTTGTTAAAGGCGGAATCAATAACAAACATACGGTTGCAATGAATAATCATAGGTAGAAAGCACACTTAAGATTCACTCAAAAGATTTCCATTTATATAATATTAATCATACAAAAGGATAATCGATTTAGGGTTTTCTAGGAATCCTAAGACAGCCGTCACACAATATTCTCTCAATTAATGCGTCTGTCTTATCCGTATTGTGCTCTCTGTGGCCTCTTGTGGCGGCGTGCCCTAAACATTCTATTAATAGGCCTGCCAACCTAGGACAGCTGTCATTCCTTCTAGAAACCCTAAATACAGTCATACATATTCAAATTACATATTCAAAATAAACTAAGTGTAAAACAAGTCTTCCGGGTAGGCTTTGCACCAATCTTGTCTTTACGAGTATGCTCGGCCATCTTTCATAACTTGTTAAAATAGAAGTGTGCTCGGTATCAGTTTCCGGGTAGACTTTACTTAAAGAGTATTTCACTAAGTAAAATACTCACCGAGTAGACTTCAGTCTTCTAGAATTTTCCAGACTTTGCCCGACAACTCCTTACGGGCAACCTTGTTCTTCAATGATCCATTTCAGCTCTTTGCTATAAAATAACTTATTAGCAAAGTGTACTCGGGAGTACTGTTCCTTGCTCGAGCTGAACCTTACTCGTTGTTACTTAGAGATATTCCTTTAGATTATCAAGCATACTTGGATCATACTTATTAATGAATACCTTGCCCGGTCTTCCAATTACTTGGCTTCTTAGACTTGGTTAACCAAACCTTACTCGGAGAAGTAATATACTTGGTTATGAAGAACAAACTTGCTTGATAAAGTGAACCTTGCCCGGATTTACATAAACTAGTGAACCCTACTCGGAAACACACTAATTTGCAAACCCTGCTCGGATAACCACTTAAGAAGACTATTTGAAGTAAACCTTGCCCGGTAGGCAAAATATCGTACTCGGCCAAATAAAAGCTTGCTCGGAGGTCTAAGGTGTGCTCGGATCCATTACTTAGCAAATTCAGAGGAGGTTGAGAAGATTCCAATCTTCCATGTACTTCATTTAGGTCAAATGTTTGACTCAACAATCTCCCGTTAGGTCAATTTCTTGACCCAACAATCTCCCCCTAGATTGGAACACCTCAGCTAACCCAAAACATTTTTATGGTTACTTACACTTAGCAAAAATACACATCAAATCAAAAATCAAAATTACATATTCAAATAACATAAACAAGATTAAATAATCAGAAAGTTGTCCGAAGACTTTACAAAACAAAGCTTAATCTTGAAATTCTTCATTTCAGCCAGAGATGCTTGTTTAATTTTCTTGCTCAACCAAGAATCTTAACAGTTCTGATTGCTTAGCACTTGTAGTCCTTTGCCTTTCTTTGTAATCAGAGAGATACAGTGCTGCAATCACCTTCAATTGCCATAGATTGAATTTTCTGAAGTCATTTTTAGAGAAGATATTCACAATCTCTCCATTTTCCATCATAACATTCAGATGTTCAGTCCTGGAGTCACAAAATATTCCGCTTGGCATAATATTATGGTTGACTGAAGGTTTTTTTGCTTTTACTGCAGTTTTGACAAAAGGTTTATCCGTCTTCAAGTGCATTTGCTTTGATTTTTCTTGATTAGTCACACATCTTCCTTTTCTTTGTATTGTTCTGTTTTGAGACCAAAGATGTTGTCTTTCTGCAGAATTCATTTACTTTGGATTTTCCTTTAATTGTCATCTTTGATAGACTAGCCATCTTTTTGGATATTCCTTTGTTCATACCAACTAGAGATTGAGCTGCTCCCTTCTTCATGTTCAGCTGTTGTCCTTTCATTTTCTTGAAGTTGCTCAAAATCTCTTTTCTTGTCATTATTTTTACTGAATCAAAGGGATTCCATTCTCAACTAAAAATCTTGGTTTACCATCATATTCACTCAAGAACTTTTGAACTTCCATTTCTTGTTCCAAATCATCTTTCAATTTCAAATCTTTCACTTCATTGTCTTGAACAATCTTTTCTTCACTCAGTGTTTTTGAAATTTTATCAATAACAATGTCTAGTTTCTCTTTCACCTCTGTCTTTGGTTCTTCTTGTTTAATCAACTTGAGTAGAGATACTAGCACACCATTTGAAATTTCTTCATCATTTAAATAGTTTCCAATCAATTCTTGTAGGACTTCTCTCTGATTATTCTTCACTTCATCTCTTCTCTCATCTTCAAACATCTTCATCAAGTTTTCTTGTTCTTCAAAGTCTTTATCAGACATCATTTGAGAAAGAAATTCTCTGTCATAAATTTCTATCATTCTTTGCACATAGACTCTTTTGGCTTCTGATTCAGATTCATTCATTTCTGAGTCCATTGTATTCTCCTTCTGAGAATTTAAAGTCTGAGTTTCATCATCCTCTTGAGCAATTTCTTTCCCTTTTAATTTCTTTCTTTCCTCAAGATCTTTCTTTTCATCTTCTGGAACATTGTCAGTTTCATCATCTGAACTATTCTTTTCATAAATTGAGAGAAGCTTCAGCGAATTCTCCCCCTGTTTTGGTGATTTCTTCCCCTGTTTTGGTGATTTTTCCCCCTGTTTTGAGGCAGCTGAGATCTTCTCAACCTCAGACATTAGGGTTTGAACTCGTTGCAATGCTTTGTTCAGTTCTTATGAAAGATGATGTTTGTAGGAATTGGAATTACTTGGAGTTGGATCCATTGCTGATTTTCTGTTATATCAATGAATACACAATTATCAGTTAGAAAAAAAATTAAGGTATAAATAATATTTCAGTTCAAACCGTTGTCTTGAATGATATTGAAATCTACACAAAACACAAATGTGAGTTACTCTTTGAAATGTGAAGTTTCAATTTTGAATAGCATATGCAGGTCTTCTTTTAATGAGAGTTAAGACAAATGTAAAGTACATATCTGCAATTTTTTCTGCCAAAATTGCAGATAAAGTTCTTTTGTTTCTGCCTTTTTCTTTAACATGCCAGGAAAAGTGAGAAATTTGAAAAGTGTTTTGTCTTTTAGCTTATGAAAGTGGGTTTTAAATGCTTTTTGTCTTTTTGTGAATTATTAGCTGTCAACAGGTAACATTATCCACTTGATATATTAAACATTTATTTTCATTTAAGTTTATAAGACCTTACTCGAAAGATTAATATATCCAAAGTATACTTGGTATACTCCCACTTACAAACCTTACCCAGTCAAACTTTGCTTGGAAAAATTTTCAATTTTGGATATACAAAGTTTGCCCGAATTCGTCTATTCATAAACCTTGCTCGATCAAGTAAGTTAATTTAAAGTTAAGACATGATGAAGAAAGCTTACCCGAAATACTAGATTTCTTGAGAAATTAATCACAAGGCAAATAATCAAGTATAATCATCAAATAAACATCCTTACCAAGAATCAATTAAGATCCCCACATAGATTTCTCAATTTCAAATTAAAACTTATCTAACATGAACCCTCATAAGAATCATAATCAATTTTATCATAATCAATTTTATCATAATCAATTTTATCATACTAACTAACATATTCAATCAAGCATACTTGAAAAACATAGTGTGCTCGAGCAACCATTCATGAGAATAGTGTGCTCGAACACCTTCTAATGCAAAGTATACCCGAATAAGCTTCATATAGTACAAAGTGTGCTCGGAAGACAAAGTGTGCTCGGAAGCAAAGTGTGCTCGGAAGCAAAGTGTACTCGGAAGGTTAACTTTTGAAATTACCAGTATATTGAAGGAACACAAGTGTACCCGAAATATAAAGTGTGCCCGGAAAACAAAGTTTGCCAGAAAACACTTGTAATTTCAAAGAAATCATAAACACACATATCACAGAGCATGCTCAGAATGAAATTAAAAACACATAAACATTTAAGTGTGCTATAGTCTCAAATTTCATAGAGCTTGCCCGAAAATCCTGTGTTAGCAATAAGCTTGCTAGGATAAACACAATCAATCATCAGGTATGCCCTTACCCGAGGGATTTCAATATGTCAAACCATACCCGAAAAATGACAAACTTAAATAGTAATATCTAAGCATGCCCGGAAAGATTAACAAACCTTTCCTAACGCCATATTCACACAAATCACAAAGCTTACTTGATGTACTTGACTAAGTTCATAAAGTTTGCTTGGAATCACAATCAGCATATAACATGCATAGCTTGCTCGAAATAAGAATTTCTTGTTAAAAACTAGCTATAACAACACATAATCATCTCAAGACTTCAAGCTTGCTCGGGAAATGAGTACAACAGTGTACTCTACCCGGAAAGTGTAAAAACTTTAAAGCATGCCCGAAAATCATAAAGTTAGTCAAAAATGACTAAGCTTACTCGGAAAGGTTGAAAATTATCAAACCTTACCCGAAACAACATATTCACACATAATCAAGTCAAAAATGACTAAGCTTACTCGAAAAGGTTGAAAATTATCAAACCTTACCCGAAACAACATATTCACACATAATCAAGTCAAAAATGACTAAGCTTACTCGGAAAGGTTGAAAATTATCAAACCTTACCGAAACAACATATTCACACATAATCAAGTCAAAAATGACTAAGCTTACTCGGAAAGGTTGAAAATTATCAAACCTTACCCGAAAATACATATTCAAACAGTTTGTGCCCGGAAAGGTTATAATGCATCAAACCTTACCCGAACTTACATATTCAACATATTTTAGGCAAAATGCAACACTTTTTGACTTAAACCACTTTGTCAAAATATATTTTTCTTTTCAGATCATAGTTTAAGAGCAAATGGTGTATTTAGAGATCAAATTTCAGTTATATTTCTCTTCAAAACAATTTCTTCCATTTACTGAAAAGATCTTAAGAATGGGATCATATTGACTAAGTAGCTATCTCAATACTTCACTCTCAGCATTATTATGACAACATAGATAGGTTAACAGCAGGTATAAACTTAGCATGAATTTCATCTCTTTGGTGATATGATTTAGGTTCATTTAAAGCATAATGCATTAATGGTCAACACTGTGCTATGATGCCTCATATCTCTTCTCAAAGCTTATTTGGCTTTCCCCAGATCACCCCAATTTGACTCCAACCTCCTGTATTTGGTCAAAAATAGTTTTTGTATGACAGAACTTATTGTATTTTTGTATTTTTAGTATTTTTAGATTCAAACATATATAGAGGTTGAACGTTGGACTTACAGTTAGCAACATGACTTTCATTCAAGATGAGACATAATTTGCCAACATCTTTGTAGTTCTTGTTGTAACCCTCTTGTTTGATAAAATATTTAAAACACTTATCAACTTTTCGTTGATTTATTCATTTTTCCCCTTGTTTTTGATATTTTCTCAAATTTTCTAAAAGCATGTTCTTTGTCATATTTAAAGATGTTTCATTTTTGGTTGACCAAATAGCAACAGGCTTGTGTATGACTGGGTAATCACTTTTCTGCCATATCATTCGAAGAGATTTATCTTGAGACATACAAAGACAACTATGTATCTCCACATAAAGATTAGCATATTCATTATGTTTATATCACCTTAGATTTTACATCATCATGGGAAAGCAACCATACATGTTAATGACTATACTAAGGTCTTTTTAGCCTATTAATTCCATATGATCAGCTAAGTAGTCAATGTACTATCATTTCCCAATAAAAACACAGTTTAATATTCAATCACCCCAATATATCTTCATTGTTAGGTTAATGGCTATCCTGTTTGACCAAAAGTGGTCAACAGGACCAAACATACATGTGAATATATGTCCTTTCAAAGTCAGAGTTATTGACATAGTTTTAAGTGAAGGAACAAGAAACAAGTCATAATTTCCCCAAATGCATTCAGTTTTCAGGTCAATGGCTATCCTTTGAATCTATAAAGATTTAAGGACCAAACATACACAAGTGCATGTCCTTCCAACTGGGCAAATGACATAATTTTCAGCAAAAACAACTACTTGAGACTTTTCTTTAAAAATCCTTCTTTTAAGCTTCTTTAAAGCTTGAACTGAATAATCTTACCATATCTCTACACCATTAATCAACTTGCTCATGTTTTGACCAAAATAAAGTATTTATGCAAAATTCATTATAAAATTCATTGAATCACTTAATTTTGACATAAAACACATTTTGACATAAACAGTTGCATCACATAATCAAATCTTAATCATTCTTAACATCATCAAGAAAAACATATTGTACTAACATTCAATGTCTATCCTATCTTAACAACATCAGAAGATCAGATAAAGAACATATTCAAGTAACCATAAACATGTGATTACTCATGACATCAGATAAGCATTTAATTTCACCCAAACAGATCAAACTACTTATCATAACATCAGATCAAGTAACTTGATAGTCAAGAATTATCATCAATTTTCAAACAAATTGCACAGATATTTACTTAAGCACCTATCAGTTAACTTCAAACCTATTCAATCAACCTTCAGTCGAAACATATTTAAAACATATTCAATCAACATTCAGTTGAAACATATTCAAAACATATTCAATCAACATTCAGTTGAAACATATTCAAAACATTTCAATCAACATTCAGTTGAAACATATTCAAAACATATTCAATCAACATTCAATTGAAACATATTCAAAACATATTCAATCAACATTCAGTTGAAACATATTCAAAACATATTCAATCAACATTCACTTGAAACATATTCAATCAACATTCAATATGTGTAATTTCTAATAAAATAATCAGTTATCACAGAGAGACACATAACCAGGCACACATCCTTAATCAGATTTCATCAGAGTTGTTCATTCCCAGGGCTTTCAGAAGAAAGTTAAACCTGGTTCTATCAAGTGGTTTGGTGAATAAGTCAGCCAAATTGTCACTTGTATCAACCCTTTGCATTTCAATCAAACCTTTTTCACTGCAGTCTCTGATGAAATGATGTCTGATTTCAATGTGCTTAGTTTTGGAATATTGAACAGGATTTTTAACAGTAAAATATGCAGTATTATTGTCAATAAAAATAGGGGTGTTCAAGAAATTCAAACCATAGTCCAGCATCTGATTTTGAATCCATAGAACTTGTGCACAGCAGGCAAATGCAGCAACATATTCAGCTTCTGCAGTAGAGATTGAAACTGTAGTCTGCTTTTTACATTGCCATGACACTAGCCTTTCACCCAAAAATTGACATCCACCTAAGGTTGACTTTCTGCTCATTTTGCAGCCATCATAGTCACTGTCTGTATATGCAATCAGATCAAAATCTTGGTTCTTTGGATACCAAATCCCTAAGTCTGGTCTTCCTTTCAAATATCTAAATATTCTTTTAACAACATTCATGTGGGTGACTTTTGGACTTGATTGGAATCTTGCACACACACATACAGCAAACATGATATATGGTCTTGTTGCAGTCAAATACATCAGAGATCTAATTTTGGCTCTGTATTCATGTTCATCTATAGGCTCCCCATTTTCATCTGCAATCATCTTTTCTTTGGTGTCCATTAGAGTTGAAGCAGTCTTGTACTCATGACAGTTGAACTTATTCAAGATGTCCTGCACATATTTTCTTTGATGAATGAAAATCCCCTCAGCCTTCTGTTGAACTTGCAATCCTAGAAAGAAGTTCATTTCTCCCATAGAACTCATGCTGTATTTGGACTTCATTACCCCTTCAAACTCCATACACATTTGTTCATTTGTAGAACCAAAGATGATGTCATCCACATACACTTGTACTAGAAGCAAGTCTGATCCCTTTCTTTTGTAGAAGAGTGTCTTGTCAATGGCTCCTCTTTTGAAACCATTTTCAAGAAGATGATTTGACAGCTCATCATACCATGCTCTAGGAGCCTGATGCAATCCATAAAGGGCTTTGTTTAACTTATACACCCTGTTTGGATACATTGGATCTTCAAAACCTGGAGGTTGAGCAATATACACCTCTTCATCAATCTTTCCATTTAGAAATGCAGACTTAACATCAAGCTGGAACACTTTAATGTTCTTTGAGGCAGCATATGCAAGAAAAATCCTGATAGCTTCAAGTCTTACAACTGGTGCAAAAACTTCCTCAAAGTCTATACCTTCTTCTTGAAGACATCCCAGTGCTACAAGTCTAGCTTTATTCTTAATCACCAAACCCCTTTCATCCCTTTTGTTTATGAACCCCCATTTGGTTCCAATTGCATATCTGTCAAATGGCTTATCAACAAGATCCCACACATGCAGATCTCTAAATTGTGCCAATTCCTCTTGCATTGCTTCCACCCAACTATTATCTTTTAATGCTTGTGCTATGTTCTTTGGTTATATTTGGGATAAAAAACAAGAGTAAAGACAAATGTTTGCAATTTCAGAATGACTTCTTGTAATTCTTTCATGCAAATTACCAATGATGTTTTCAGAAGGATGATTCTTTTCCACATAAGGAATTTGAACAATCATATCTGTAGACATAGTTGTGTCAAGATTTGACTCATTGAGTTTTGGTTCTTCAATGATCAAATCAGTCTCTGCATTATGAAATTCTGGTGCTTCATCATTATGTTGTCTTGAAGTAGATGCACCATTATTTTCTAAGTTCAATCTTTGAAATAGATCTTGAAATCTTGCTGTAGATGCAGTTTCTTCTCCACTTGCTTGGTTGCTTGTGTCACCCTCATTCTGAACTTGATCATCCTGTGCATCTTGATTGTCTTGATTGTTCTCAGTATGATTATGTTCAACATTGTGATTGTTTTCTTGATTAGGTTCACCAATATCACATGAGGAGTTCTTCACAAAAGTATATTCCTTTTCCTTTTCAGCAACCTTCTTCCATAATTCTTCCAAGTCGAATGACTTCTTCCTTTTCTCTTCAAATTCACTGGTCTTGTAGAAAGATTCATCAAAGTCTTCAGGATAAATCTTGAAAGACCTTATTAACTTCTCATGATCAAACAACCATGCTGCACCTTCAACTGTATTGAATTGATTCTTATTAAAAATGATGTCAGAAGATTCTATAACACTCAAGTGATCTTTTACATAGACTCTGTAGGCTTTTGAGTGTGTAGAATATCCAACAAATAAACAATCCAGGGACTTTGTTTGAAACTTGTTCAAATAGTCTCTAGTGTTCAGTAGAAAAATTTGCATCAAAAGGGCTTGAAAAACTTAATGTAAGGCTTTCTGTTGTGAAATATTTCATATGGAGTTTTGTTAAGCCTTTTGTTGACAAGTACCCTGTTCTGAACATAGCAGGCTGTATTTATAGCTTCAGCCCAAAAAGTGACAGGCAGATTAGCATCTGCTAACATGGTTCTTGCAGCTTCAATAAGTGTTCTGTTTCTTCTTTCTTCTACACCATTTTGTTCAAGAGTTCTAGGCGCTGAGAATTGTTGTTGTATTCCATTTGCTTCACAGAATTCTTGTATAACTCCATTCTTGAACTCAGTGCCATTGTCACTTCTCATCATCTTGACTGTCTTATTCAACTTGTTCTCAATCATTGTTACACAACCTTTAATCAACTCTGCAGTCTCATCCTTGGTACTTAGGAAATAAACCCAAGTGTATCTTGAATAGTCATCAATGATCACCAGAAAATATCTTTTCTTCCCAATACTTGGTACACTCACTGGACCAAAGAGATCTATATGAAGTAATTCAAGTACTTGATCAATCGAGTTGATGAGTTTTGACTTATGAGTAGATTTGTGTTGTTTTCCCTTTTGACATGAATCACAATGATCTTCCAACTTGAATTCTCTTATAGGTAAACCTATGACATGCTCACCTTTGACAAGTCTATTCATGTTCTTCAAGTTCACATGACACAGTTTCCTATGGCACAATTTTGACTCATTTTTAGTGGCTTTGGAAACAAAACATGCACCTCCTCTTGAAACAGCTTCTTTCATATTCAATTCATACAAGTTACCATTTCTTGGTGCCATCATCATAATCATTTCAGGTGGAATTACAAACTCAGGTTTTAAAATGAAAAAGTGTGAATCATTAAAACTGACTATGTAACCCTTATCACACATTTGTGATATGCTCAGCAGATTGTACTGAAGACCTACAACATGAAATACATTATCAAATGAGACTTTCCCATTTGTTAAGATTACTTTTCCAACAATCTTTCCACCATTCTCATCACTCCCAAAAGCTACTGGACCCTCATACTTCTCTTCATAATTGACAAGAGATCTCTTGTCACAAGTCATGTGCCTAGAACAACCACTATCCATATACCATATGTCATTTAGAGGAGTGGACTGTTCCTGCATATACAAAGAAAATTTTATTAGTTAAGTGATGAAGTGCAAGCCTTATCAACTTGCAGTTCATCAGATTCAGTTTCAGACACAGCTTGGGAAGTGAGTGTTGTTGGTTAAGGATCTTCATGAGCCAATTCTAAGTTGTCTAAATGATCAGTTTCATAACCACACTCTCTTGGAGTTTTGACAAGTGAGGTTGGGCAATGGTATTCATCTGAGTCAGTGGCATACTCCTTTATCACATAGTCCTTCTTCTCAGAGTAGTCTCTCACATCAGCAACTTGCTCAACCTTACTCTCAGTCTTAGGTTTTCAAAGGAAACCATGTGGTTCATATCCATGTCTTAGTAGAAACTTCTCATCACCAGTGAGTTCTGTTGGTTTATTTCTAGAATGTGCATCTTTTCTTCTTGTCTTCTCACTGCTTGATGATCCTTGAGAGCTATCAGATTTGACTGATTGAGTATCTTGCTTGATTCTCACAGACTGATAGTTCTGTTTGGTCAATTTCTCATGCTTCTTAGGAGATTTACTTCTTCTTGCTAGTTCAGCCACTTTCTTTTCAATCCTTGTCTCCTTTTCAGATTTCTCCTCTTCTTTGTTCATGGTTTCATTTCCACACACCTTTCCTTTTCCCAGATATTCATCATACTTCTTTTTGTACAGGAAAAATTCTTGCCCATACTTTGTTCCATCTGGTACATGAAATTGTTTGAATTTGATTTCATTACATGAATATGTGTGGTGACCATATTCATCACACCTTTTGCACCAAACCTTGCCTTTGAATATTTCATGTTCTTTTGGTTTCTTGTATCTTTCACTTGGCTTAGGTGTCTTGACTCCTAGAGTCTTCTGATTCTTTAAACCATCAATATCAATTGAAAAAGGAACAAATTCCTCAATCTTGATGTCTTGTCTTTCAAGTTTGCTTTTGACAAAGACAATCTTCTCCATAATCATAGGTTCTTCATCACTGCTTTCTCTAACCCTTGACTGTCTTTTCTCATACTCTTCCATAGTTTCCACTTCTCCAACATCCAACACCTCATGACTAGAAAAGATTGGATAAACTGGAATAAAATTTTCTGTATCAACTTTTTCAGTCACCATCTTCTTTTTGTTGTTCTGCTTTATCTTACCCAATATAGCCTTGCTTGGTGGTCTGACTGCATTGTAGTTTATCTTCCTCCTTTCACAAATATCAAAAGAAACATGTTCTCTTTTCATTTTATCATTCTATTTCTTCAATCTTGGTGGGACTGGTGGATACTTTGGAAGTTTATCAACAGATTCAGGTTTCTTATATTTTCTTCCTCTTTCAGCAGCTTTGATTTCCTTTTCAGTAATTTGATCACTCGAATCACTCAAATCATCTTGATCCAACTCAACTGAATCAAGGTCATCCTCAGATACTTGAACTCCAATTGACTTATTCTCTTTTACTTCTTTCTTAATCACAAACTCTCCTTCTTCATTCACTTCTACCTTTTTGTACAAATCAACAAATTCTTCCTTGTCTTGAAAGACATCTCTGAATTGTTGCAAGTATGCATCTCTTTTTTCTTTGTCAACTTTTGGCATGAAGTTGTTGTTGAATGGAGGTGGTACTGTTTTGTATTTGTCTTGTTCCTTCACCTTGTTCATTATACCACATATGTTGCCTGTTGAGATCAAATTCTTCAAAAATTCAGTTTCAACCTTCAGTCTTGTGTTTTGCACCTTTTCTTTAACCAACATCTTCTTTAATCCATCAATCTCAGTGGTGAATCTAGTTTGCATTCTGTTAATGATCATGCAATCATCTTCAAGGCTTTTAATATTTTCATCACTGATCAACTCACTTGCTTCATACTCATTGATGATTCTTTGTTTTCTGAAACACTCACTTTCCAGCTTGCCTACCTTTGTTTTCAATTCAATAATAAGTTCATTTAAATCAACTGTAGGAGCAGAGTGTACCCGAGATGATGATCCTTTTCTTTCTCAATTATGGCCATGAATGCTACATTTGCTTTTATGATATCATCTGCAATGTCCTCTTCATGATTGCTCCAATCAAAATTTTCTTCATGCTGTGTAGTCACTGCCACATTTCCTTGATTTCTGATCTGATTTTGATTTGCTGGAACAGTGTTGTTTGGAACATTTTGAGCTGCTTGAAGGTTTTGATTGTTATTCATTTGAAAACCTTGAGTCTGTTGCATTCTTTGTTGTTGATTATTCATTTGAGGCTGAAATTTGTTGAAGTTGGGGTTGTTATTGTTGTTGGGAGTGAAGTTGTTGTTAAATTTGTTCATTTGACTGTTGTTGTTGTTGAATCTTGGCTGATTTTGTTGGTAATGCTGTTGACTTCTTGGTTGATTTTTGTTGATATTGATGCTGACCTCCTGGTTGTTGATTCTGGAATTGATTCATTTGAAAATTTCTTGGTTGATTGCATTCTCTTGCAAAATGACCAGGTTGCTGACAATTGTAGCATATTGCTTTTGACTTGTCAAATCCAATCCTATCATTAGGACCAGAAACCAGAGACCTACCAGTTCTGTTATACAGCCTTTTACTTCTCAAACCCAACATGACAGCTTACCACTTCAAATCCATGTCTTCCAAGTCATCTGCATCAATTTGTTCTAAATCATCTTGTACCACACTTGTGTGAATTATATTCTTTGCAACAAATGTATTATATGACTCAGTAAACATAGACAACAAAGCTTGTGTGTCATTGCTTTGACCATGTCCTGTGCCAGTATTAGGAACATTTCCACTTGGCTTGGAGGAAGAATCAGTATCATCAATCAGTTGCACATTGAACCTCTATTGATTTCCTTGATTACTTGTGCTACCTCCAATGAAATATTTTGGAGTAACAACATTATGTTCAGCCGGTTCTTCAATAATGGGAATTTGCTGTTGGTTCTTGGTCGACAGATTTCCCATGGGTGCAATCAATGCATTTGAAACATTGAAGCAGGGTCTATCTTCCTTAATCATCTCATTCTCTATCATTTCAAGTTCTGCAGCCTGAAGAAAGCATACCACATCATCCAATTTCAATTCATTGAAAATTTTTCTTCTGAAGGATGAACTTGCAAGCAGTATACCATTCTTTTGGCATTGAGTTAAGTAACTTTGTATTCCAATCAAGGTCAGTCATTACAAAATCAGTTGTCCTCAACTCATTCACAATACTTAGAAAACGTTCTAGTATTGATTTCAACCTCTCTCCATCCCTATACTTGAACCTTTCCAACTGTTGCTTCAATCTTTGCTTCTTTATGTTCTTTAGTTTAGTATTCCCTTCATACATTTCAAGTATGGCATCATACATTTGCTTGGCAGTTATGTGATGAGCCACCTTGGTCAGAATCTCCCAAGACAAACCTAGCTTAATCATAGCTAAGGCTTTATCATCCACCTTTCTCATTTTTTCTCTTACAGCAGCAGTTGCAGTAGCATTTGCACCTTCTTCAACAGCAGTTTGTGGACCATTCTTGATGGAGTTCCACATATCAATGTCATTGTAGCATACGGCTACTTCAAAGAGTACTTTCCATTTGATAAAGTTTTCCTGTCCATACAACCTTGGTATCTTGTTAGTAGACACCTCTTGTTCCTCATATCCAGACATTTTGAGAAATTAAAAAAAAATCAGTTCCTTAAAAAAGATTTTCAAAATAATCAGATCTGAAAACAGAATGCTCAGATTTGATGTGTCTGATGTGATTAGAACAAGATTTAGATATAAAGATTAGAACTTTAATTGAAATAAGGAAGAGAAAACACCGGTAGATTGTAGATCTGGAAGAAAAATGAAAAACAGGGCTGCTGACGTCACAAATCAATGGAACAGAGGTCTGCTTACGTCATTCTTCTTCAAATCTTCAATCAGCAACAATCTTTCCAAAATAGCAGTAACAAGCTCTGATACCACTTGTCGGTCCCCTCGATTTCACATGGATCTTAATTAATCATGTCATAACTCACATAGATTGATGTGTCAACAAGAGAGTTAATGACGGGTTGCTATATTTAGAAAAATATCCATTTGTTAAAGGCGGAATCAATAACAAACATACGGTTGCAATGAATAATCAAAGGTACAAAGCACACTTAAGATTCACTCAAAAGATTTCCATTTATATAATATTAATCATACAAAAGGATAATCGATTTAGGGTTTTCTAGGAATCCTAAGACAGCCGTCACACAATATTCTCTCAATTAATGTGTCTGTCTTATCCGTATTGTGCTCTCTGTGGCCTCTTGTGGCGGCGTGCCCTAAACATTCTATTTATGGGTCTGCCAACCTAGGACAGCTGTCATTCCTTCTAGAAACCCTAAATACAGTCATACATATTCAAATTACATATTCAAAATAAACTAAGTGTAAAACAAGTCTTCCGGGTAGGCTTTGCACCAATCTTGTCTTTCCGAGTATGCTCGGCCATCTTTCATAACTTGGTAAAATAGAAGTGTGCTCGGTATCGGTTTCTGGGTAGACTTTACTTAAAGAGTATTTCACTAAGTAAAATACTCACCGAGTAGACTTCAGTCTTCTAGAATTTACCAGACTTTGCCCGACAACTCCTTACGAGCAACCTTGTTCTTCAATGATCCATTTCAGCTCTTTGCTATAAAATAACTTATTAGCAAAGTGTACTCGGGAGTACTGTTCCTTTCTCGAGCTGAACCTTACTCGATATTACTTAGAGATATTCCTTTAGATTATCAAGCATACTTGGATCATACTTATTAATGAATACCTTGCCCGGTCTTCCAATTACTTGGCTTCTTGGACTTGGTTAACCAAACCTTACTCGGAGAAGTAATATACTTGGTTCTGAAGAACAGACTTGCTTGATAAAGTGAACCTTGCCCGGATTTACATAAACTAGTGAACCCTACTCGGAAACACACTAATTTTCAAACCCTGCGCGGATAGCCACTTAAGAAGACTACTTGAAGTAAACCTTGCCCGGTAGGCAAAATATCGTACTCGGCCAAATAAAAGCTTGCTCGGAGGTCTAAGGTGTGCTCGGATCCATTACTTAGCAAATTCAGAGGAGGTTGAGAAGATTCCAATCTTTCATGTACTTCATTTAAGTCAAATCTTTGAGTCAACAATCTCCCCTTAGGTCAATTTCTTGACCCAACAAATTGGACTCGTGTTAAGGTGAATTAGTTTACGAGATGGTTTGATCTGGATTCGTGTTGTGTATTCGAGTAATTTGATAGGTAACTTGGACAATTTGGTAAAGTATTGGACGTATATTACGGATTTGTGAATTGGTTTGATGTTCTTATTTTTCCAGAAATCTGGAAACTTATGATGAAGATTTGAAGATATTCATCCGTGGTTGAAGATTCGATAAATCCTCAGCTAGTTCGTTAGTGTTGTTCGCTAATTCGTGATCCAGTCTGTTACCTATTCTCATTTGTGTCATCTAATTCGTGAGACACGTGTTCAATTCTTTAACTTTAAATCTAACAACCTGTTGCCATGTGAAAATAGTTGTCAGTGTTTGTTATAATCGTTTTAACAAACTAATTCGTTATAGTTGATTCGTTATCAATTGTAGATAATTCGTTAGTCTGGTTCGCTACCTGATTCGTTAAGATTCACTTAGTTATTTGTTACTTGATTCGTTAAGTAACCTTAGTGATTCGTTACCTTAATTCGTCACTTTGAATTCAGATTCGTTAATCTGATTTGTTAGCCTATTTGGTCAAATTAATTCGTTTAGTTGACCTAATTCATTGACTCAGTTCGTGTGATACTGTTCTAGATTCGTTAACACTATTCCTGGTTCGTTACTGTCAAGTCTTTATCTTAAATCATTAAAGTTACTGTTCACAATTCGTTAAAGTTACTGTTCACAGTTTGTTAACTATATTTTCAAGATTAACCCTTGAAGTTTAAGTGTCTTGTTACTTAGCAAGATGGCTGGTTTTTACGCGTTAGCTTCTCAAAACATGCTAGTGCAGCAAATGTTACCATTGGACACGAAGATTGGATCTCATTCCAAGTGTCCTAGATTGATGAAATTTAGTGACTTTGTTAAATGGGAACCTCGTTTCCGTGCTCATTTGGGTTCTGTTCACCTTGATTGTTCTTATTGTTTGGATGAAGTGTATACTGTTCCAATGATCGGAGATGAGACAATTGGTTTCACACCTAAAGCTATCTCACAGTATTCTCAAGAAGAAAAGAAAGCTTTGGAGATTGAAAAGAAAGCATACTCAACGCTTACAATGGCATTACCTGAAAACATATTTCATCAAGTTGGTAGCATCAAAATTTGTTCTTCGTTGTTTCAACACATTCGTATGAGAAGTATGGGTACCACTGTAGAAAGCAAGAAAGTGATGTTAAAATTTCAATTTAGAAATTTTAGTTTGTTTAACGGTGAGACTGTTGAAGAAATGACAACACGATTTAATCATCTGATAGCCGAAATGGACAAGATGAAGTTGGAAACTTCTGAAATTGACAAGATTGATACCATCATCAGTGCTTTACCAAGTTCTTATTCGACGTTTTTAATGGTGTTGAAAGAAAATAATTATTTCAGTAATGAAGATTTGACTGCGACTGAGTGTATGCAAAAGATAGAAGCTCGTGAATATGATCTTAGATGTCAAAAGTCTTCTAAAGAGAATCAAGATCCAGCTTTTTATGGTGGAAGTATGACCATGAGTTCGACAATTTCTCTAATCACCGCATTTCTGACCCAAAATGCAAATGACAATGCTACAACTATCTATAGTGATCCACGTGCTTGTTTCTACACTGTTGGAAGTTCTCGGTCTCCTGGAGCTTCTCGTTCTTCTGGAAATTCAACTCCTGCAAATCAATTCTCATCACAACCAAATGTTAACATGAGAGAGGCAGAATAAAACTTTGCTTTCTTATCTGCCTTCATGACATCTTATGAGAATTTGGTTAGTAGTAAAATTTCCATAAGTGATTTAATTGATGAAGATTATGACCAAATCGATCCTGATGATTCGGAACTCATGGATTTGAAATGGAATATGGCAATGATCATTAGAAAGGTGAAAAAGTTCATGCAACGAACTGGTAATGATCTTCCATCATTAAACAAGAAATTGGGGTTCGATAAATTGAAGGTTAAGTGTTATAACTGTCAAGAGTTTGGACATTTTGCTAAAGAATGTGAGAAGCCAAAGAAGGAGTATACTGGTCCTAAAAAACAAGATCAAATTTCATCTGGGAAAAATGGAAATGATGCTCGGAAGTCTTCTGGAACTAAACCTTCTTCTTCTGGGTCTCAAACTATGCGGTCAAACATGGATGGAATTGATTCGTCACAAAGATTGCTATGCAATGATATTCAAGATAATCTGGCTATGTTCGGGTCAAATGAAACTTTTCAAGATGCAAGTGGGAGTGAACTATCTTCTGACAATGATACTGAGTCTGATTCTGACGACTCGTGTGAAAAACTTCCAACTACTTTTGCATGCATGGCCAAAATGAGTGAGGTTAGTTCTTCTGTCTCTTGTGTTGAATGTGAGAAAAACAAGCCTAAGTTAGAATCCTTGAAAATTCAAAATGACTGTTTAGTGAAAGAAATTGCTTCACTAAAGGAGAAGATTGAAGCCTTGTCGATAAGTAATCATGATCTTAAAGCTGAGTTATCTGTTAAAATGACGATTAACGATTAAAAAATTCAAGAAATCTTGAAACATCGTTCTAAGATAACCGAACTTGAGAATGAAGTTCTTGAGTTGAAAAATAAGTTGGGCAAGTTTAGAAACTCATCATTTTTGCTAAATGTGATAATCGAAGTATCTGGTAAGCAAAAAGATTCTAAAAAGGGTATAGGTTTTGTTAAATTTCCACCACCATTTTACAATGATTATAAAACAAATCCTTTTGCTAGAAAATAAGAAGATGTGTTTGTGAAAGAATCCGTTGTTTCTGACAAACCTAAGCCAGTAAAATCTGAAGTAAAGTCCAGCCATCAACTCAAAAACTTCATGTTGAAAGCAATAAAGTTTTTGTTGAGAATGTTGATAAAGTCATCATCGAGGATGTGTTTGAACCCGAAGTGATACACAAGAACCAGAACATTCCAAGTTCTAATCACATTATTTGTGAACCTCATGAATTTAAGGAGGCCATGTATGGTTCACACACAACTCATGTGAGAAAATAAGGTCAAATCAAGGTTAAACCAGTGAAGACTAAGAAACCAGAAAAGCCTAAAATTTCTGATGAGGATTTGATGCGTTTTATCAATCCTAATGTTTCCAAGCCATCAACTGGTTGTGTATTTAAATTAAAAGGAATAGACACGATGTTCACTGAGAAAGACATTCCAATTAGTATTATCAAACCATAGCTGATTGAAAGTGTCTTTCACAATGAAACCACCAAGATACAAGATCTTGAACGTCAGTATGCTTCTGCCAAAACATCAAACACATCAGACCCATTGATTAAAGCTAAACAAGTATTAAAAAATGCTAAGAAAGCTCAGTTTGTGAAATCTATTGGAACTGACACTTTGCAAAGCTTTTCAAACTGCTATAATATTGATTTCTATTTGAAAAAGAAATCGGTGTCGTCTGATGATTTGGTCAAGAGTTTTACTAAGAATGTGAGTCATCAACCTTCTGTGGCATCTGTTATTGCCAAATCTCAACATGATCGTGTGGACATGCGAAGTTGTTTTCTTTGTGGTCAACAAGGTCATGTTGTGAGAAACTGTGGACACAAGAAATCTCAGAATCTTCATCCATTTGTCAAGGACGAATCGAAACCGGTTCCTTTGATAAAGGAGATTTTGAAGCGACCTGTGTGGTGTGATGATGATACTCACATCATGTTCTCAAATGTAAATCAACGAAAGGTAGTTCATGTGAATGAAACTTTTGGTCATGTTAAACCAAAGTTTGTTCCAACTGAGCCAATATGCACGAACATGAACTCAAATGTAGTTCAAGCGGCCTATCTGAGACGAAAGGCTAAAAGTCCTATAACTTATTCTCAAGTTGCTGAACAACAATTGAATTTGGCTAAATTTGTTTCGTATCATGAAACTCAAAAGGTGCTCAAGACTGAGGCCTGGGCTGCCTTTTTGAACTAATCATTTTCTTTTGTGTGTAGGGTACACCCAAGACCATATCTGGTGAAAACTGGATTATGGATAGCGGATGTTCTCGTCATATTACTGGAAATCTCGACCTCTTAACAAATGTGAGAAATATTCAAGGGGGTTATGTTGCTGGGAATTCTGGGGGTATGATAACACAAGAAGGTGAAGTTTCAAATGGTCACATTAGATTTGAGAAAGTCAATTACTGTGACAAGGTAGATCATAACTTATTAAGTGTGTCACAAATCTATGACAAGAAGTACACTACAATATTTACTGACAAAGAATGTTTAATTCTGAAACCGAGATATGCAATTCCCAAGGACATGGTTGTCATGCGATCACCTCGATCTAATGATATTTATGTCTTAAATATGAGTTCTAAAGTATCAACATCGATCGAAACATGTTTTGTCTCAAAAGCAACCGAGAAGGACTTTATTCTATGGAATCGTAGAATGGGTCACATTCATGTTCGAAAGATGAATTATTTAATGGCGAATGACTTGGTCGAAGGTGTCTCTTTGAAGAATTTTAAATTATCTGACCACTGTGTTGTGTGCAAGAAAGGCAAACAGAAGAAAAGGTCGCATCCATCTAAGTTATTTAATTCCATTGATACACCTTTAGAACGACTTCATATGGATCTTTTCGGTCCAGTAAATCGTGCTAGTATCTCTAGAGATTGGTATTGTCTTGTCGTTACCGATGAATATTCAAGATACTCATGGGTCTTATTTATGAGCTCGAAAGATCAAACACCTTTTCTTGTTCAAAATTTAATCACTAAGATTGAATCACTATACAAGCAAAAAGTGAGGAGAATTCGAAGTGATAATGGTACTGAATTTAAAAATACTGTATTGGATTTCTTTTGTGTACAAAAGGGAATTCATCGAGAATGCAGTGCCCCATATGTACCGCAACAAAACGGTGTTGCTGAACGGAAAAACAAAACTTTGATTGAAGCCGCTAGAACTATGCTTGCTGATTCTAAGCTTCCTGTCCAATTCTGGAATGAGGCTGTGAATACTGCTTGTTATACGCTTAATCAGGCTCTAACTGTTAAACGACTCAAGAAGACGAGTTATGAGCTTTTGAACAACCAAAAGCCGAACTAAAAGTACTTGGAACCCTTCGGGTGTCCTTGTACGATGCTGAAAATGGATGTGGGTAAGTTTGATGAAAAACCTATTGAGGGATATTTCTTGGGTTATGCTTCTCCAAAGAAAAGGGTATTTAGTTTCACTTCCGGTTGTGTTGAGGAGTGGTACCATGTGGACTGTCAAAAGTACACCACACCTCCTCAAGGAAAAGGTCCAGACTGGATGTTTGACTATGATGGCTTATTTAATTCATTTACTCTAACCACTGAACAACCAGATGAAGACCTGGTTCGTGCATACTTTGAAGATCAATTGGTAATTCCAAGGTTTTCAAGTTCTAATGATGTTGAAGCTCCAACTGTAGCTCCAACTGAAGATCCACGTGATGATCCTCCAGCTTCTTTTGATAATGCATCTACTTCTTCTGATGATAATCAAGTTGTTGATCAAGTTATTGAACTTGATAGTGATGATTCATATCATGAACTTGGAGAACATTACACTAACTTATTCGAAAATGTTGATGTTCCTGAGAATCCCACTCTTAGGATTCATAATTATCATCCAAATGAAAACATCATTAGGGAACTTGATGCGGGCGTTCAAACACGTCATCAAGTTGCTTCTTCAAGTGAGAATAATGTATTGTGTGCTTATGCAGATTTACATTCTTCTGGAGTTGTAAATATTGCCAAATTCACTTGCTTTCTATCCCAAGTTGAGCCAACGACGACTCGTATGGCACTTCAAGATCATTCTTGGGTAGAAGCTATGCAAGAGGAATCGCAACAATTCGCACGTTTGGGTGTTTGGGATCTTATCGACAAACCCGCTAGAGTAAAGAAGCCTATTCCAACTAAGTGGGTATTTAAATGCAAAAAGGACGATCGTGGGGTGATCGTGAGAAACAAGGCACGATTAGTGGTGCAAGGTTTCCATCAGCAAGAGGGTATAGACTACACTGAGGTATATGCTTCGGTTGCAAGATTGGAAGCTATACTTATTTTTCTGGCTTATGCGGCTTACAAGAATATTAAAGTCTATCAAATGGATGTTAAAAGTGCTTTTCTCAACGGTGAACTACACGAGGAAGTGTTTGTGTTACAGCCTCCTGGCTTTGAAGACCCTGATTATCCAAACCGAGTTTATCGCTTAAACAAGGCTCTGTATGGTCTACATCAAGCCCCGAGAGCTGGGTATGGCATGCTTGCCGACCATCTGACTGATAACGGATTCAAACGAGGGACTGTTGACTGTACTTTATTTTATAAAAACATTGGTGATGACCTTCTCCTCATTCAGATTTATGTCGACGACATTATCTTTGGGTCAACAAACGACGTGTTATGTAAGGAATTCGAAAAGTCAATGCAAACCAAGTTCGAAATGAGTTCGATGGGAGAGATGAACTTATTTTTAGGGTAGCAGGTTCACCAATATGCAAAAGGAATCTTCATTCACCAGACTAAGTACGTGAACGACGTCTTGAGCCGATTCAAGATTACTGCCGGAAAAACCCCTTCTACTCCTCTCCCCGTGGGTCACAATTTATCACTGGATAAATTGGAGGATACTATCGATCCTGCCCTCTATCGAGAAATGATTGGTTCTTTGATGTATCTTACTGCTTCTTGACCCGACATAATTTTTGTTGTTTCTTTATGTGTTAGGTACCAAGCTAGTCCCCGAGTGACTCACCTGGTAGCGGTCAGGCGTATTCTTCAATATCTGAGGGGCAATCCAAACATCGGGTTATGGTACCCCAAGGACGATAATTTTTATCTTACCGCTTATTGTGACTCAAACTATGGAGGATGCAAGATTAACTTTAAACTGACTACAGCAGGGTGTCAATTCTTAGGAAGCCGGCTTGTTTCCTGGCTGTGTAAGAAGCAGACAATGGTCTCCATTTCAACCGCCGAAGTTTAATATGTTGCAGCCTCGAGTTGCTGTTCCCAGGTTTTGTGGATACAACAACATCTTCATGACTACGGTTTGAGGTTTCTTACTACTACCATTTTAATTGATAACTCTGCTGCCATTAGTATCACCAAAAATCCCATACAACACTTTAAAACGAAACATATCGAAATTCGATATCATTTCATACGGGATTGTTTTGAAAAGAAGTTAATTGATATTGAGAAAGTACATACTTATTTTCAAAAAGCCGATATATTTACCAAAGCTTTTGACAAAACGCGTTTTCAATTTTTGCTTGGTTTAAATGGATTAAAGACTCTTGATAATATCCTAAAACAAGGATGATTATCTTTATTTCTGGTTTATTTTTCTTTTAAATTTTATTTTGGTTTTGGATTTTAGGGGGTGAAAAATAGAAAATACAAAAATATTGTGCTTTTTGTTTGTATAGATAAAACACAAAAACATTGAAAAATTTGAAAAACAAAATAATAATATTGTGTTTTCTTGTCTTTAATGTTTTCCGTAAAATATTTTAAAAATCCAAAAACATTTTAAAATTTAGAAAAATCAAAAAGATTGTGTTTTCATTTGTATAGGAAAAATCCGAAAATACAAAAAGATTATGAAGTTTTATTTTATTTATAAGAAAATTTGAAAAATCAAAAGCATTATGAATCTCTCATTTATATAGAAAAATCCGAAAAAGACAAAAAGATTGTTTTTTTATGTATGTAAAGAGAAAAACCAAAAAGATTTTTGCATACGTTCGCTGAAAAGCATGTCAAGTACTCATATGTGAAGGACATATACTTGTATATGTTTGGTCCTGAGATTTACTAGTAAATATTCGGGATAGCTATTTACCTGACAATGGAAAGTAGTTGGGGCGTTTGTTATGCGTTTTTACTTAATTTTCTCGCTGAAAATTATATCGGTTATTTAAGTTTGTAGAGCATGCTTGCATGTATTGGTCCTATTATCTACTTGTAGATTTATATGATAACCATTAATCCATAGACTGAAAGTGACTGGGGTGATTAAATTCATTTTGGTTTATGCTCCTCAAAATTTTGAGTTTTTGAAGCAAAAAGAGAAAATGATAGTACATTGATTGTTTGACCCCAAATCCAGCAAGAAATAAGCTTAAAAGACTGAGTGCTTAATCATTGGTGCATTGGTGATATAAACATAAAGAAATAAGCTTAAAATGATAGGTCATAAACAAGCTGTTAGAGTAAAGTATGTGATATAAACATAAAGAAATGCCAAATTGAAAGAGGTGTTAGTCTCTAGCAAAAATCTCGGTGAGAATGGCAGAAATGTAATAACCTGTCATACTCAAGCATTATAGTTGTTTGTTCACCCAAAAATAAACTAAAGCAAATAACAAGCATTATGCTTCTGGACACTGTGAGTCTTTATGCGGCTTAATCATCTAGGTATTCATATGCATGAATATTTCATTCACTTTTAGAGCAAACCCAAGTCATTAAACTTGATCACTGCTGTACTTCATACAATTTAAACTACTGACTTGATCAAAATCCGCTGTTAGTCATACAATTGTTCCTCCTTTGCGCGTGTCTCAATACCAATAAGAAACGGACCCCAGGGGATACAATGTATGTAAGCCGATAGATGGACTCGTGCATACTCACTCACAGTAAAGGAAACTTGATGCATTGCTTAAAGGTTCTAAAAATTCAAAAAATTTGATCGACACTATAATGGTTTAAGTCAAGTTGGGGTGATATGGCAAAAATCAAATTAAGCTTGAACCGAGATTAGAGGCTGATACTTTCTGATATTCTGTGCGCTAATTGAACCATTAATCAAATCACAAAAACGCTTGAAAGTTTGTTATATGATTTAAATGGACAACAATATCAATGACCAACTTAACGCCAGTCACAGTATCGCTAAAATATAAAACTATAATGGAAGAGCAATCTGATCAATATGATTCTCTGCTCAAACTCAACAACAATAAAAAAATATGTACTGCTTTTGAAAAACCATACAAAAACACAAAAAACATTTTCTATTCTATGTTTTTATATTCGGTTATTTTTCTTGTAAATATTATACATTAAATAAACATACTAGACTTTCTATAACTTATTCGATTGCTACAGACACCAAAACCGTACATTAAATTATCAAAATACCAAAAATATTTTGCTTTTTCGTTTTACATATTATTTAATTATTTTTAAGTTAAGTGTTTTAAAACGTAAAACATGTTAAGGCATTTGATCATCGAGATATGGGATCTCGTTGTTTTATTTAAGTTACATTAATTGGTATCAAATTTAATTATTCATTTATTTAATTCTTTTATTTAATTATTCAATTTAAAATTAAATAAGGTAATTCGTTAAATGTGATTCGTTAAAATAACGAATTAAAGCCATTTATAACGAATTGAGCTCCAATTCGTTAATGTAATTCGCTTCCACCACTCTGTAACGAATGGCTTCTAATTCGTTAACAATTTTAATGAATTAATTGTAATTCGTTATGCCACGTGTTTATTTAAGATAACGAATCACCTGATTCGTTATTTCAAAATTCAAAACAAATCAGATGATTCGTTACCTTGAAAACTGTGCCGTGTCAAATTATATAGGGATTCGTGAAGACGATTCGTTTCAACTATTCACTTTCTTTTTCGCTTTTCCTACTGTTATTTTGCCATATTTTTCCAAAATCTTTGATCATCGTTTTATCGTGTTTTGATCATATATTCTTATTCACAAGGTAAAAACGATCATAATGTGATGATTTACGGCATATTTACTGAATGTTTGAAGGGTTAATTGCTTGATATTGTTGTCGGGTTATAAGCTTTTCATAAACCTTAATTTAACTAGGTTGTACTACGATTTGGTACATATGATTAATGCCATTATAATCGCGATGTGTTTCCGAGATCTCAGTGATCACTTGTTTGGCTATACATCAATGATTATGGTGTAATTGATCTCAGACTTGCGATTTTGACTTTTTGGTGTTCTTGGTAAGTTTGACCTTGACCAAATTAGTCAAACATTAAGCTTTAAGGGCCATTCGTTATTGTTTAACGAATTGGAACTCATTCGTGTCCAATTCGTTATGCAAGTCACACGAATCAGGATAACGAATCATTATTTAAAACGAATCAAATTTTCCTTCGTTATTTATAACGAATTAGACCATAATTCGTTAATTTTTCTTCTTGATTCGTTAGTCCTAATTCGTTAATTATTTACTTGATAGAGAAGTAGCTTGTTCGTTATAACGAATCACCATTCGTTATAACGAATCATAATTATTTAACGGATGCCATTTTATATTAACTTTTTATTTTTCAATATTATCTTAAATTAATAGTTTATATATTTGTTAATGTTTATATTTTTAATAAAATGGGATAATTGTTATTATTATTCATTGTCACTTATTCTCAGATTTGTTTATATAGTTCAATGGCCGATAATGTGGAACAAGATCCTCTAGCTACAGATCCACAACACCAGCAAGAACAAGATCTGCCTTTGCTTCCGTATGACAAGAAGCATAAATATGTGCTTTTGTCGGAACAAATTTTGCTGACAAAGGCATATTTGGAGATCTATTGACGTTTATTAGACGTTCGGCTATTCACTATGCTGTAACTGCACGACCAAAACTCTACTTCAACATTATAAGTCAGTTTTGGAATACAGCTAGATACATTGAAGCTGAAAATCATACTGAAGCTACGATCAACAAAACGCCTATCATTGTTGACACTGATGTTATTCAACGGGTGCTTCGTTTTGGAGACACTATTGATAATCCTTGTGAGTTTGACAAAGGATTGATCAGGGGTCTATTTCTTTGAGTATTCTATGGTGGTGATCTTATAGCTTCTATGTATAACAAGAATGGTGTTAATCCATTTCCTAGGAGGACGTAAAGGTGTCTTCAACGAATGCCGGATTATGTTACAATAGGCATTTGTCACTTTGATACTGAACAATCCATTCAACTTCTCGGAGTTGATTTTCAATCACCTTAAGGAACAATGCCTTACGGTGATTCAACGTAAGAAGTTCCTGATGTATCCTCGATTTCTACAGTTGATCATTCCAGATTTGATTCTGATTTTGGTTATTGATCAAGCTTTAGTGGATGATGTGATACAACTTGTGCATATGTCTACTGACACTATACGTAGAATGAAGATTTATAGGAAAGATACACCACGGACGAAACGTTTGATTGGTCATCAGGTGAATCCAGACTATGTATGTCCTCCTGATGATCGCTGAATCCATGATGATTCGGATTCTGAGCATGAGGAAGGAGCAGGTGGGAACGAGGGTGATGATGTTGATAATGGTAATGGTGGTAATGGTGACACTCAAGCTCAACAACAAGCTGCGGTTGAGGCTGCTTTAGCTGCTCAATGCAAAAGTAAAGGGAAAGAGCTGGTTGGTGAAAGGTCGTCTAAGCGACGTGTGTCGGCTGGTGCTGGTATCTCGTTTGGATTTCAACCTCCAAGGTCGTCCATTCTTTAACGCCCGTCGGTGCCGCTTACTACTAGCACCCCGGAACTTACGTTGACCTACAACAGCTACATCAGTGGTTGCTCCAACACCGACTTTGATGCCTCCCCAACTGATGGACTTTTCATTTTTGAGGCTTAACCGACCTCAAGGTCCTGTTCAACCAATCCCGGCTTCGTTTCTTGCTATGTCACATGATCAACAAATGAATATGATCTTGAGTTTACTTCATTTGTATGAAAACCAAATGTCTGCTGACCGAATGACTCAAGAACGCATGATGGACGATCAACGAAAGCTGATGGGATATATCTCTTATTTTCAGAAAGAAACGAAAGATCTTTGTGAGATTGTTAAGTCTCAGGGGTGAAGATCTAAGAGTAAGAGGATCTCATCTTGCAGCTGACATGCAAGGATAATGCACTTCAGAAGCTCAAGAACGATGATGAAGATCCAGATGCTTCGGGTGCTGGAGGAAGTAAGCCTAAACAAACTCACGGCTCGTCCTCTGGTGCAGGTACAAGTGCAGTTGGTGATTCGGGGAAGCAGTTGATAGTTTATCATGATTCTACAGCTGTTAAACCCATTGAGATGATCAAGGCTAACACTGTCATATTTTTTGATGGTTCGGGGGTGGTTAGAAGTATTATAAATGCGGATGAGATTGAAGTTGAACAGTTCGTTGAGAAATCCCTAACACGAGAGCAGATTTCCATACTGCTTAGTCTAAACGATGATGAGTTAACCGTGTTAGAGGCTGAGGACGATATGGAGGTTGAGAATGTTGAAGAGATCTTAAATGATCCTACTATTGAGATGAACACATCATTTATTTATGAAGATGAGGAGGTGAAGATTGAGGATATGACTGCTGAGGAATACCCTGATTTATTTCAACACACTAATGTTGATCAGGGTGCTCCTATATATACTGAGGAAACCGTCAAAGCAGCAGAAGATCATCTGGAGAAGGTGTCAAAGGGCAAAAGCGTAGTTGATACAAGATTTGATTCGATATGAGATCCGACTGTTGCTGATATTCAGAGATGGTTTGTTTATCGTGACAAGAAATCTCATAAGATTATTGAGGCATATCGGTATGTGGATAAACATCAGAAGGTTGAAGTTGTTGCTCGCGCTCAAGCAAATCGGATGACATCCTTCAAAGCTGTATCAAATGTTCAGGGTGATATTATTTCGTGGCTCTTTGATCCTGATTTGAATGTTTGTATTGTTAAATGGGAGAAAGGCATGCAATATTAGGAAAAGATTACCGATGTTCTCTGATTACCGCGTTGGGATGTTCGTACCCTCTCGTGTCGACCATTAATGAACCATGGGGGAATTCGACATGCAGATTGGTTTCATGAACATCTGTTGTTCGAGGTCAACCATGGGTTCAAAATTTTCAAGCCACAGGTTCCAACTCGCAAGTGTATCGATGAGATTGATCCAAGGACGGGTTGGAGGAAGTTGGTTCTTAAGGTAAAGCCGCCAAAGACTATGAAGCGTGTACCAGTGAAGACGCTGAATCAACATATGTATTTATCTTTCAACCGCTGGAACTATGACAACCGGACTGGCGAGGCCGTTATTGTGTTGGGTAAGGGCTTAAAGACCGAGCTGATAAAGATTATTGATCCGATGTGGCTCGTGAACTTGACAGAGACCGACAATGACGTGCTATTCAAGAATAAGATATTAATTGAGCATCGTGAACACTATGACCGAGCAATGCAGTTTCAACGCGTTGTTCATGTGTGTCATGAACATGGTGTTCACAGCTGCAGAGATTGGCAGAGCAAACGCTTCAAGTAATTTAAGGACAAAGAGCTCAAGACGAGGGGGTGTCTGTTAGTAGACGGTTTTGCATCTCGTTTCTTTGTAATTATCGTTTTGTATTTAACGTTTATTAATGTAAAAGTTATTTATATTATTTAAGTTAATTCGTTAGAGGAACATTCTAGTTCGTTAAGGATGTTTAACGAACTATACCATAAGTTAAGTTACCTCCTGATTCATTAAGGATGTTTAATGAATCAGGGGGTGGTTCGTTAAGTTTGTTTATTTGTTTGTTATGTAACGAAGTGTGAGGCTAGTTCGTTACGGAATGTGTAACGAAATAGACCCATCTTCCTATTTATAGAGGTGCATCCTCTGTTTAAGTTAAGTTTTGAGATTAATGTATTGAACCTCTGCCCAAGTTTTCTCTTAATCAAACTTCATCTAATTAATCTATTATATATACTATATACACCTAATACAACAAATACTAATATACATACATAACGTATAACCTATAAGAGTAACTAGATACGTGAATTGTTAATTAAACTTTAGATCTGAGATCTGAGGTATTCACAAATCTTTTCACTTGTTGCCCCTTGATAGTGGTTAGAGGTTTTGCTTCCACCCATTTGGTGAAATAATCCACGAGAACAACCAAGAATTTTGCTCATCCTGACCCCTCGAGTAATGGCCCCACTATGTCGATCCCCTACTTATGGAATGGCCAGAGGAGCTGACTGGGATGAGGTTGAGCTTGGGTTTCTTGGTGACCAGAGCATGTATTTGGCAATTGTCACATTTTTTTATCTCCTTCAAAGCGCTTGAAAACATGGTGGTCGAATAGTATCCGGCCCTCATAGCTCTTTCCACCACCATCTTTGCCCCCATGTGTATTCCGCACATTCCTTCACGTATCTCCCGTATGACATTATTGGCTTCGTGGTCATCAATGCACTTGAGGAAGGTCCCAAATAGGTACTTTTATGCAAAGCCTCCAAGCTTCTTGGGGGTCATTAGGAACCACTCCTCTTTTGAGGTATTGGAGAAAAGGGGTCATCCAGTTGGTTTCATGGACCTCAATATCTGCCACTGGGATTTCCATGATTGATGGGGATTTGAGAGTTTTTACTTTAACATCTTTAGCCAAATGATCAAAAGCCACCACTGTCAACTTGCTAAGGGCGTCTGCCTTCTTGTTTTGGCTCTAAGGGATGTGAATCACTTTTGGTTTTTCGAATCATTGTAATAACTTTTGTGCTTTCTTCAGATATTTGATCATTCTGGGGATCTTCGCATCATATTCCCATTTGACCTAATTGGCTATTAGAAAAGAATCAACATGTGCTTTGATTCTACAGGCTTTAACTTCTTGTGCCATTCGTAGTCTGGCCAGGAGAGCCTGGTACTCACCTTCGTTATTGGTACTGGGAAAATCTAACCGGACGGTGTAATTCAGCTCAGTTCTTTTGAGGCTTGCTAGTATGAGCCCCACCATGTCCATTCTTCATTGGAGGCCCCATCGGTATAAAGATAATAATAAAATAATATATACGGAAACAAAACAAGGTTAAAGTATAATTTAGGGTTAAATTTGTGTAACTTTGAAAGTTAATTATATATATTAAATAAATAAAATAAACAAATGAAAATAATATAATAATAATTTGATAAACGTGATATTTCACTAATAAAATTTCCCTAACAAAAAAACGGGTCGGGTAACGGATAAAATATTAAATGAGAAAAATCCGAGTTGTTTCATGCTGCCCATTGGACCCTGCCAGGTGTTGCCGCCCCTTGGACCTTGTCTGGGGTTGCACCCCTTGACCTTGTCTGGGGTTGCCGCTCCTTGGACCCTGCTACTAGGAGGGCTACCCCTGGACCCCCGCCAAGGGAGCGTTGCCCCCTTGGAATTCCTAAGTAAAATTATGATTATAAATTTTAATAAGATCAAACAAGCAAGCACCCTCGCACCCGACTTATTTAGATTCATTTTACAATTAACTTGATCAACAAGTTAATCCCTAATTACACTAAAATCGCTAACAGTCGTCATTTGTTTACAGTTTCTTGTAGGTGAAACGAAGTAAGGGATGATATGTATTTGGAAAGAAACAAGCATTGAACGTTCTTTGATTAGATAAGAATTAAAAAAGAGTAGTAGGGTAATTATAAGTGAGAAGGGACAATATGTAACTAATATATATATTAAAAAGGGGATTGATTTCTCCTCATAAATTACTATTCAATTTACTATTTAATATTTTAATAATTTACTAATTATTATAACAATTAAATCACTTTTCATAATTTCATAAATAAAAATAGTAGTTTTTAATTATATTTATTTTACTTTTTTTTTAACTAATCAAAATATTAAACAAACTATATTTTTTTAAACACTAAACTTGGGCAAGTGTCACATTTACATGTTTTGTTTGTTGGTTAAAAGATTTTCTTAAACTTTGCTTTCATATTTTTTATAGTTTTTCGTTACAATGATTAAAACTCTTTTCATGACTTAAAATATCTCATCATCGCATTGTTTTGTATTCGCATTTCAACATTTGATAACTCGCCTAAAATATTTTTATTTGGCTTACTAATATATGTTTTGAATTTGTGTTTGTACCACTTATACTAACTGAATTTGTGTTGGTTCGCAGCTGTAGCGTGCCGTTTTTTTTGGTTCTACATATGATAATTTGTTGTATTTTGGCATTGACGGGTTTATTTCTTTTGTTTAGTCTCAATGTTGTAACTTGATATAGACTGACTCCGCGCCGACTTGCAGCAAGGGTTTAACGTTTTTACTTATGTTTTTTTGTTCGATTTTATGGTCCCATCGTGAAGCGCGAGGTTGGGTAAATATGTAATAAGATCTTTTAGTAAGTGTATACATGTAAAAATCTCAATATGTAATATATATGGGTTATGAAAGGAAAATATGCAATTGATTTTAAATGGTTAAATAAATATGTAATAAAAGAACTTAAGAAAAAATATTTGTGAATGCCCCTTTAATATTAACAATTTTGGCTAGAAATTTGAGGAGGTTAAATGCTAAACCATGATACATTCGATTTCTTCTCGAGTCCATTTGTTAGGGATAGAGTTACTTGAGAGTGAGGGGTAGCACAGTAGCACTAGTTAGCGTTACCCCTCAACTTTTCCGGAAAAAGTGATTTTTAAAGTTTTATGTATGATATTACCCCTATAACTATATTATATTACCCCTAAATAAATTTTAAAACCTTTCAAAGTTAAAAACCTGCAATTAACGTGGAATTGGAATCCATGGAGAATGAATATCTTAGAAGAGAGAGAAAAAGGAATGGCTATCTTAGGGCTGCTATAACATGTCGGACACGACACGATAAGACACAATGACATGTTGTAATAAAATGAACACGACTCAATAACTAATCGTGTCATTTTTTCCAAACACGAACACGAATCTGTTTAGTAACATGTTAACTTGTTAAAGGACCTGTTTAAACATACAATGAATAATACATATTTAATGAAAAAAAATTTCAAAACAAGCATAACTTAATTAATACATAATACATAACATATTTAAAACAAAAAAACCAGAATTCTTAACATATACGAAACGAACAATCAGAAATCCAAAACATACTTGAAACAAAAACCGTAGAAGCAATTATAACATTTACTAAAAATATAAAAGCGTATTCTGATGGACATGAGTGAAATCTCGTGTGTGTATACACACACACACACACGTACACACAAACCCACCCACACACACACACACACATATATATATAATTTAGGTTTAGGACTTTAGAAGTGTATATTTATTTATTTTTTTCAAATTAAAAGTCTACACATGTTAACAAGTCTTTAACATGTTAGGACACGAATTTTAACATGTTGACATGTTTAAGACATGAAACTTGTTAAGTTCAAACCCAAACATGTTAATACCCATGTTGTGTCGTGTTAACAACTATGTGTCATAAATTGACAGCTCTAGGGAGATATGAACTTGGGTTTAATCAAAGAAAGTAAATTATAAGCAAATTTATTATTAACCCCTCCTAGTTCAACACAATTACAAATAATACCTTTTGTTTGATTTGAATTTTAAATCACCTTATAATTAAGCATTTCACATTACTTGTTAATAAAATATTCTAGTTAAATTGAATAGATAAATATAATATTTTTAAATGGTATATTTTGTTGTTAGATTAGTTAACTGATCTATAAATCTTTTATTTGTTATTTTTGGTTTACAATTGTCTTTTATTTTCTTAATTAATTAAATATTGTGTTTATAAATAGTTTTGTTGAGTAAACTCTAATACTACTCATTAACAATATGTGTTTGATCTGATCGAAAGATATCAATAAAACCATTGTATTAGTAAGTTAAACAGTTTGAACAATTTTACAATATCATTAAACAAACAAGTTTGGGTTATTTTAATACGACCCATTATAAACCAACTTGATATAATCCGCCATTGCAAGCGGTTTAAATGGGCACCAATACGCTTGTAACACGAAGCTGAGCCTCGGACACTCCAAACGCGTAACATGACACATGTACGAGCGAAACACGTTATTTGGCTCCGGTAAACGCAAACCGGTAACTAAAATTTTCTTAATATACGGTTACATTTTTTTTACTCTACCCTTGAATTTATTGTATAGATCTGTCAATGCCATTTATGAGATTTTATTAAGGAAATTTAAGGATTTATATGACAAAAGCTATAGGGTAATCATCGTTATGTTGAAATGGTGGTTACTAGGGATGTGCTTTTTTCTCGAGTATTGGTACTATACCGTTACCGTACTAGTACCTTACCAATACTGTACCGACCGATCGTACGCGTTACCGGTATCTGTTTTCTTTTCTCTTAAATTCGGTTTCGGTAAAAAACGGCATCGGTACCGGTACTTAGCGGTAAAAATTAATATTGGTACCATATTTATATAAGATATATCTAGAAAGATTTTCCTACTTAAAATTTTAAAAAATATCCCTGATAGTTTTTTCTAATTTGAATTTAACAAACTATAGTGTTCAATTTCTAATAAATATTTCAAATCTCAATTCAGTTTAACTTTTTATTACCCTTAATCACCATTACATGAAATCTTCGTCATCATCACCATTCCAAAAGAATGATTTTTATCGAGGTAAGTTTGTATGATTATTTGAGTTATTTATTTAATAACTACGATAAACTTAACAGTGGGTTAGTTTGTGTTGTTGGGCTTTTAGTTTGAAATTATATACAGGTTACACACTTAACACATTTAGAGTGTTTGATTTTCTGCAAGTTACCGGTTGCACAATAAAGTAATAAACTGATGATTTAAATGGTAACAAAAAGAATAATAAAACGCTAAAGTGGTAAATTACCAAAATATTGGTACTGATACCGGTACAGTACCGGTACCGAACCGATATATTCGGTATGGTATTAGGTATCTATTATTCCTCGAATTCGGTATTGGTACTGCTACAGTACCGATACGGTACCGATCTCATTCCTAGTGGTTACAGTTGGTGTTTATGTAAGTCCCTAATCTGGATCACTACAATTATGATATCAACCAACCAAGTATTAGTGCGGAAACCTATTACTCGGTGACTCAAGAACACGAAAAACACAATAACGCAACACAAGTAATGCTTCAAAACACACGTATTATTACTATTATACGTCGGGTTCTTAACCACAAATACAACCTAATCTAATAAACACGTAGACGGCCAAAACTAACCAGTGGATGAACAACCAAAACCCTATACAATACACGCTATATATAGGGAACCAAAACAACTAGCCCAATTAACTATCAAAAGCCCACCGAGATCCCTTAGGATCTCGGTCTACATACGCGGCCCAATCCCACATTGCATGCTTAACCCAAACACAAATAGACTAAGTACAAACCACTCTAATCTAGGCCCAACAATCTCCCCCTCGGTTTGTAGCTTGGTCTTCAACCATGCTCCATGTAGTCAATATCAGCATTTTTCAACGCACCGGCCCAAAACTTTCATCTGATAATAGGCTTTACCATACTCATGTACTCCTTAGCAGCCACCTTTGAAAAGTGGTTCAGCTATTATCTGGAATGTGCTGAGAGTCTTAATATCTTTTTCTCCAAACTTCAGCAGATCCCATAGATCAACAAATCTGTATTGCCCTTTGCCCTTCTGTAATTTGACCACAACAGTGGCAGTTACGCTATCATAAATCCAGAATCGCATGTTGCCCAATGTACCGTCTGGAATCGCGTCAGGTACAAGAATTTGAGTGGCCTTCTTTGTAGCGGGCCACATAACGTTGACCATTGTCTTCCCTGTTTTTGGATCCACGACCCCCTTAGCTTTCTTCAAGAATGATGTAGCAGTTGGCATTGTTGGAAAGCCTCGATCAACCTGATTTCTCAAGAAATTCCAGAAGTTCATAGCACGTTTATCATTGGAAGGATCGGGTGTTAAACCTCCCATGCCAGACTGTAACTCTTTAATCTTGGAATCTTTATCAGAGTTGCTTGCTTCCAGTTATTGAATACGGACATCTTTGACTACTGAATCTTGTTCGAGCTCAGAGACTCGACGTTGGAGGGCTTGTACGTCAACCGGAGCATCTTCCAGCACAATGCCCTTGCCTTTGTTCTGTATAAATTTTTCTTGCATGGCAAGAATTTGGGCAACCTAATCGGAAACATTTGAACTTGACTGACCTTGGTTTGCTGGGCCTGTTGAGCCTGAGGGAGAAGTAATGAATGGTTCATTATCTTCATTAGTGTGAGGGATATCTGAGTCAAAATCAAAATCACGATAATGTCTTCTAACACCCGATCCTGAGTCAGTGGCTCTGCAGTAGACGAACTTGGCACAACATGAGTCTCTGGAACATGTGACTCAGGTTGTTGTGAGCTAGTGATAGTGGTTGTTGATGTAGTGGTTGTTGTTGGAATAACAGTTGTTTCAGCTTCACTGACCAGCCCGCTAGATCTTGGATCTTTCTTTATTCATTTACGAGGGATAAGATCAGCGGCTGGATCTTCAATCAGATCTTATTCAATGTTTTTAACAACTGTCTGAGGAGGTTTCAGAGCAGTTGACTGTAATAATGCTTTGACAGCTTTAAGAGCACTTAATTTTTCAGCATTCGAAGCAGTGTCGTCTCATGGTGTTCTGTCTACTCATCTTCATCATCAGAAATTTCAAAAGCCGCAGCACGTGGTTGAGTTAGTACCACATGCTCATCAGTAACTTGAGCTGTAGTTGGCTCAGTTTTTTTTCAGCAAATCGTCCAAATTTCACCAGAGCATTGAGGCCCTGATATACAATCTTTGATCCTTTCCTGGACTGTTTCATTAACCCAAAGGTGTTGGGCCCCATTGACTTCATATCCAAGGTGTCAACGGTTTTGACGAGATCGGTGTAATGAAAATCGAAGATCATCTGCAGAAATCTTGGATACATAAGGAACATCTCTTTCTTCTTCCCTTTCAGATTGCTCATCATTTCATTAAAGACGAACTTGGAATAGTTGTAATTCCAATCCATGATCAGAGCAACGATGGCAGATATCTGAGTATGACTAATCTCGTCTGATCCTCCCTTTCTCCCCGACACACAAGTAAAGAACGTGTGTATTAAAAATCTCCAGTATGAGTGAAATAATTTCTTGATTGCTAGAGGATAGGTACCCTCGTAACCCATCCTGGTGAGGATCTCAGTAACATCTGCAGTAGAATATTAAGTCGGGTAATCCGGTTGATCATCAAACAACAGCACCTCCCTGATAATAGCTTCCGTGACAGTGAGTGGCTTCTCTTGTACTTTGGAGTCTATTGACACAGCTCCATCTAGCCCTCGTTGATTGATTTTGGCATTTTTCCAAAAATCGGTGATCATCGTTTTGCATATGACAGGGTTTACTCGTAGTGCGTGAGAAATCATGCAGGTATTGAGGCCGACCATCATAGATTCGAATTCCTTGTGAGCCAATGGTGGATCAAATAAGTGTCCAGCAATATTATGAGTATCCACAAATTTGAACGGAGTCTGATTGGCTATTTCTGCAGCAAACGAAACAAGTAAATGGAGATAAACTCATCTGTTGATTTGAAAGAGCCCAAGATTAATTAGTTGTTTGGGCTAAAGATTGAAAACAGGCCCAAATACTCATTAGATGGTCCATAAGAATAAAGTAATGATAATGATTAAGCCCAACAGTTGGTTTTAAGTCCACAAGGGAGATCTAGGTCAATATAATGAGTTCTCTGTCAATGTTTAACCGATAACATGAGTTCTCAGTCAAATCCTGTGATTTCGGTCAGCGAAGATCAATCGAGAATAGGAGTTCTCGGTCAATATTTAACCGAGAACAGGAGTTCTCGGTCACGTCTAGGTGAACTCGGTAAACGAAAGTCAACCGAGTACACCTTGACAGCTATGGACAGAGAACCCTTTAGGTTCCGTCTTGGAAAGTGTGTCATTTTATTTAGGTCACCGAAAACTCCATTGAACCTGCAACTAATCCAAAGGTTTTTACATATCTGCAACCGAAAAAGAAGAAATCCATTAAACCCTAAAACTATCAGCCGAGATCCCTAATTTTAGTAACCCCTAACTCAACTTTGGTCCATGACATTCGGCTGTGTAAGGCCCCGTTACCGGTACCTTACATTTGGACGTTGGATTTACTCATCAACATAGTTCTAATAATCAGAGTTAATAAAACGTTCGCGGAATATAAAAACTTTCATAAAACATTTCAAAACAAACCATAACTTGTCTTAAATCAACATCTCGTCTTTCAATATAAACAAAACATTAGACTTAAACGTCTTGAGTCTTCCGATGCCAGCCTCTTATTCAATGTCACGTGTTCCCCTCAAGCGAGCTGCCTCATCCTACTCACCTGCGTGCATACTAAAAGTCAGCTATGCTAGTTTAATCATTGCCTTCAACGAACGGGGGTCCGGAGCAGCGCCCCTGGCAGCAGGGTTCTAGGGGCGGCAGCCCCTAGGGGGGTCCAAGGGGCAGAGCGCCTGGCTGGGGTTAAGCTGCCAGGTAAGCTTGGAAAGATTTTATTTTCATTAACTGTCTTAACACATTTTCCATTAACATTTTAAATTATTTCCTAAGTTGGGCTTATTTCCTAAGCCTAAGATAATGGGCCAGTTTGCTTTATATTAGATATGGGCTTAGCCCAACTGTCCATTATGCTACCTGGGCCCAACTGGATTTAGGCCCAAAACCCAACAGAGAACAGATCAGCCGAGAACCCTTTGGCCGGGAACTCATGACCGAAAACCATTTTTGACCAAAAACACATGTTTGGCCGAGAACCCGTATCTGACCGAAAACCTTTGGTGACCGAGAACTCCGAGCCACCGAGAACCCTCGTTGACCGAGAGCTCTCGTTGACCGAGAACCCATTTTGACCGGAAACCCTCAGTCCTGGCCGAGAACCTTCAAGTCATATGCTTTTAGCTCATTTTTCTACCTTATCGTTTCTTTCCTTAGCTCAATTAACCCTTTTTATGGTTTATACCATGAACTTACCCACTTTTATCCACCATTTTAGCCGTTGTACACCCATTATCGCCATGGCTTCAAGATCTAACCTGTTTTAGACATAAAGCTTAAACCTTTATAGGGTTAAAACGTTATAAGCTAGATCTAGGGTTTATCTATGAGTAGTATATTGCCATAGGCCTATTAAGTTCATTCTAGTCATCAAGTTTGCATTTTTATGAAGCATTTAGACCCAACCTACTCTAGGGTTAAGTTTCATAGCATACCGTTCGTAAAAACGTTACCTTTAATGTTAAAGAACATACCTTTAGATGTTTCTATGGTCACAGCTAGCTTGGTACGCGGTCGAGGACTTGTTAGCTCACTTGTATGATCAAAGATCCTATGTTAGGATGCTTGGTTTTGGGTTCGGATGGTGGCCGACGGCTATGGAGGTGTATTTGGCTTAAGTGTGTGTGTTTTAGGTGTATGGAGAATAAGATGGATAATATGGATGGAAATGGAAAGGATTAGGATTTAAGGGGGTATTTATACTCCCTTAAGCCCATGGACCTAAGGCCCATCTTTCCTTTTTGGTCCATAATTACCTCCATCTAATTAATCTACTTGTCTTTCCCTTTTTACTATTTTATTATTTCTATAATAACTCAAGTAAACTTTTCTGACATAACAGATTGATATGAAATTTTATTAGTCGAACTTTGGGATGTTACAGGCTGTTCATGTGCCAATTCCTTGAAGAACACAAGTTTCATAAAGATTAGATCGGTCCGTTTTGCTCATTTACCTGTGAAATAATCAACGTGTATCAACAAAACAATTAGATCAATCAACTTATGCAGAAAGAGATTCATTCTCGCTTAAAATTATGTTGGTTGTTCAAATTTGAAGGACATATAATTGTATATGGTTGGTCCGGTGTTCTACTCGTAGTTTCACAGGATAACCATTTATCCAAAGACTGAAAGCACCTGGGGCGATTATGATGTGTTTTGTGTTTCACATTCTTTCACTTAAAACTATGTCGGTAACTCTGAGCTGCAAGGACATGTATCTTCATACATGTTTGGTTCGGTTAACCACTTGTGGTCATACAGGATAGCCATTTATCTGAAAGATTAAAAGTGACCGGGGTGACTGAATTCTTAACACGTGTGTTTTACGTAACTCCCTGGGAAATGATATTACTATTCGGTTAACAGCTTTTTAGAAGCTTCAAAATATTTTCAAATGAAAATTGATCCAACCTTTGAAATATGATAGGTAAATTGTTTTTGTGTGCCTAACGGGTGAATTTATTAAGCTTAAAAGGCTCTTGAACAGTCATTGATTTGTATGGTAGCTTTCCATGATGCGTAAAAGTTGAAATGATATAAACTAAATATGCTAACTTACTGTGGAGAGTCATTTTGAAGAAATGTGCATGTCTCCATATACATCTCTTCGAATGATAGGCAGAAAAGCAATTACCTAGTCATACACGAGCCCGTTAGTGTCTTGATCACCAAAAATATTGTATTATCTGATAAAAAAAATCTACAAAAGAGTTCATTTAATCCTTTTAAAATCTATGTTTTTATAAAGCTTAGAGGGTCAAACTAGAACTACAGAGATGGAGGCATAAAAGTAAGTCCTGTCATGTCTCGAATGAATGGCCTGTAAGTCCGGATAGCTTGTAAGTCCAACGTTCAACCTTAAAGCTTAAACTATGTTTAGTTGTCTATAAAATCTTTTGATCAAGCACTAAGGGGTTGGAGTCAAATTGGCGTGATATGGGGAAAGCCAAATACGCTTTGAGAAGAGATATGAGGCATCACAGGTCCATGAGTGATGTCCATCTAAGCTTTATGCCGAACTGAACCTAAATGTTATCACTGATGCAATGAAAATCATGGTAAGTATGTTATACCTGCTATCAACCTGTCTCTTTATGTCATAATAACACTGAACATGAATCCCAGTGACAGCCTCTTGAAAGATATGATTCCATGTTCGGATCTTTCATAAAAGGGTGGCGTTCTTACAGAAACTGAAATTTGATCTCAATCTTATAAAACTCAAGGGAGTTCTTTTCTACGTTAATTTTTGTATTCCTTTTATCTAGTTCATTTTTTATTTTACCTATTTTGTTTGTTTTATCTCGAAACTACTCTCCTCGAAATGTATGATTTAACTTAAGTTGGTTTCAACATAGGCTTTAAGAGGGGTTTGGGCTACTTGTCAGTTTTGGGTCATCATGAATTTGGGCTGATTGTTTGTGTTGAGCCCATTAAGGGTTCTCGGCCCATGATGGTTGGGGTATAAATAAACCCCAACTCCATTATTATCTTCCATTCACTCATAAAATCTTTTCGTCTCTCTCAATTCACTCTGCTAACCGAAAGCTTATTAAAGAAAAATCCAAAAGTCAAAAATAGTGTGTGTGCGTTGTCTTTTATTAAAAAAAAAACTTGTTTTTCAAGACAACGCACACACATTATTTTTGATTTTTTTGATTTTTCTCCCCTTAAATTTTTGCAAATTAAATGAATATGTACAAATTTATTCCCAAAAAGACTCAATCCTCGAAACGAAGCATTTTAAGAAAACTCACAAGCACATTAAATTTGGTTGTTCCGACCGGTTTTGTAAATAAGTGTAATACCCCGTAACCGCAGCGGAAACGTAAACGGGATGCGACAGACACCTCTGATATCAACCACATTGTTTATAAAGAAAACTGAATACATTAATATACTTCAAATTACATTATCTTGTATTTCATTACCGTCTAGGTGATACACGCATCATACAATACAGTACGCAATTCTATTTGTTATAATGTATCCTAACATCCTGCACATAAATCTTACACACATCAAGCACTTAGCACGTAAGCAATCACTTCATCTAAATTGTACCTGAAAAGCATGTGAGAAAACGGGTCAACTACGAATAGTTGGTGAGTTTCACAATTTTAGTAAACCATGATAAATCTATATCATAATATAATATTATCTGGGGACACTGTTAACCCATAAATACATTTAATAACCTCTGGGGACAATGTTAACCCAGAACTTCCAATAACCTCTGGGGACACTGTTAACCCAGAACACTTCCAATAACCTACGATCGTTATTATACAATTATTGTTTATACAATCTTTAACCTTATCAATCGGTACATCTGGGGACACTGTTAACCTAGTACTGTACCTGTTCCGGGGGCAATGTTAACCCAGAAATACTTCTCCGGACTCAGATTGTGATGTCGTTTAGAGTTCCATGGTCACAATTTCTATTAGTCGTTTTCTCGTTTTGCGTGCCTAGCACGAATATCCGTTTTATGTTTAAAAAATGAGTTTGGTCACACACGACCCGAAAATAGTGGTTGTATGATAATTTGATTTAAAATGTGAAATTATAGCTCGGTTTAGACGTCCCGATTGGCCGCGGGACTCGTTTCCGTCTTTGGCGTACCGGAAACCGTTAAAATCGGTTAAAAATACCCAAATCATCCGACTTATTTTCGGATGATTCATTTTTAATTGTTTAACTCAATTATATGAAAATAGTCCATTTTTAAGGTTTTTATACACCAGTCAGCTCGCTTAAGCGAACTTCACCGGTTTACGCGTTTTAACTTTAAAAGTTTGATAATTAGCACGATTAATTATCCGTTTACTCTCGGATCTTGAAATTTTGCACAAATCACTTTTTAATAGTGGGGAATTTTATAAAAATATTTCCAGAATTAATTCTTATATTTAAAATTTATTTATCTATTTTTATACACCATTTAAACACTAAATATGTCGTAAATACCAAACGACCTTAGAAAAATCCCAAATTATTTCTGGATATCTCCTGCCATCCACATAGTCCCCTGTAATTTTTCCAGAACCAAAATCTACTTTTACATGCCCTTTTTCCAAAACCGAGCTAGAAATCCCTAGAACTCGTTTAACCGAAAAGCCTACTTAGACTTCTCCAACGGACCTCAAATTTTGTGTGTGACTTATACATGATATGAAGAGCTTATCTGAAAGTTTCCAGAATTTTTCATGATATTTAACTATTTTTCACCATTTTTGGCCAAAACCGAGCATTAAATTCACCAAATATTCATCGTTTATCCAAAAATTACCAAAATTTCACAGAACTCATATTTTCATGTGTTTAACACCTCTGTAAAATTTCATGACCAAACTCTAAAGCATCAACAATCTGTCCAAATTTCCCAAAACCGAACATAACCGAATATACCTTTCGTTTTCCGCCACTACAAGCTACAAACTCATCTTTCAGCCTTATCTACCACTAAATACAGAGCCTACAAACAACATACCACAATACCAAGCAAGTTACACTCACGATCAAGCCATTTCTTTCATGGTTACGGTTATGATACTAAAAACAAAGATTTAACCGTAAAAATTCGTTTTTGATTCATTTAACTCATTTCTTGGACCAAGATCCCTTGTATAACCCGTATACATCACTTGATCAGGCAAGAATCGGTTTTCATCTTTGAAACCTCATTTTCTTGCAAATAAACTCAAGAAACGAAGACGGAAACGTACATAACACGATTTTACCTCGGTTTTTCTTGCTAGAATTGTCGGTTTTTGATTCAAGATCTTGAGAGAATTAAATGTTTGATGGATTGTGTTGTGAAAAAAAAGAAAATGAAGTGTGTTTGGGGGTGGTGTGGTCCGATCGGTCTTATGGGGTGGATGGGGTGGGTCCCACAAGTTCATTTTTGGCCACTCATTTGGATATCCGCAATCCGGATAATGTTTTGGATAATCTGGTTCAGTTCGTTTCTCGGTTAAACGTTTAATTCAGCTTACAACGAGGCCAAAATGGTTGTTTTTCGGCTAAAAAATGGAATTTATATAAAACCGATTTAAAAACTTAAACCATGGCATTTATTAACTTGAAACGTCATATTACTAGTTATTACGCATCTTTTTAGGCTTGATCGATCGTCTTTTGCTCGGTTTGGTATTAAAGGTTTCGTTTAACGTACCGACGTACTATTAAATCGAAATCCTTTTATGTGCTTTAATCCACTTATCCCGAAGCTTTAATACTTCGTAACATCACTAAATATCATATATCTCGTCTATAATTGAACCCTCGATTCATTCGGGTTTCAATAACTATCGATCGTTTGATCGCATATTCAATACGGTGAATTATATATTCACGTACAATCAATACAATGAACTATGTATTCTCGTATAATTACCATGGTAACTCTTGTACCCGACATTACATATGACGTAACTAACGTCTACCGGTTAGGGTATACCTGGTTTCATCGGAATCGTTACATTCTCCCCCCGTTAAGAAATTTCGTCCTCGAAATTTTACACGCCCACTATCTCCTTTCGAGAGAAAGGTGGGGGGTTTTTCCTTCAGAATTCATCCTCGCGTTACCAAGTATAATTTGGTCTTCGCTGTGAATTCCACTTAATCTTAATTAATAAAGCTTGGTATGTCCAAACTGTTTAGTTTTCTCGTCTACTCTCACTACGGAATTAGTTATGATATCAAACATGTCTTCTATGAGTACCTCTATTACTAGTACTTTCGTCGCCTCATCGCTTAGGCACTTTTCAATCCGTATACATGGCAAAATATCATGTATAGTACTTAGCCCCTGGAGTACTTTAATTGATAAACTAAGTGACCAACCATGGAGATAGTTCTCATGGGGTCCAATATATTAAGAAGCTATTTTCGGTTTTGCCAAACCTCATATCACCTCTCTCTAGGGTGATGCCTTAAAATGCCTTGTCACCTCTATTTAGTGACAATGGTTTCCTTTGAACGTTGACATAAATCCTTTGCCAACCTCGCGCTACTTTCAACTTCTCTTAAACATTATAAACCCGATTGGTTGTTTCTCGGATCAATTCAATCTTATGGCTCAATCGACGCTCATTTTCAATTTAACAAATTGGTGATAATTACTTCACCCATAAAAAAGCTTCAAGCTCTCGATGCTTTCTTCCCCGCCTTCCAATAATGGAAGTAGGATGATTATTTTGATCTGAGATAATTGAAAATGGCACTCCACGACGAGATACATTTCACCATCAGGAATTTAGGCAAGAATTCATTGTGGTAATCGTCATAGATTGGAATGAAATGCGAGGATTGGTTAATCGATCCGCGATTACCCAATTTTCCTCATGCCTTTGATATATCTTGGGAATTTGCATCCCGAAATCCAATGTAATTTATTCCCACTATCATTGGTGAATTTTCTGTCATTGTGGCGTTCCCAAGGGTTTTCGGTGTGCAGACTTATTTCTTGCATAACTCAATATTCACCAACACACGTGACCATATCTTTCTCCAAACTCGACCATTAATAAAAATCCTTTCAGATATCCGTATCATCAATAGTCAAATCCGATCCCGGATGTATGAATTATTTCGACCTATGCGCTTCGTCAATGATTAATTCATGAAGGTCATGGAGAGTCGGGATCCAAACCCGATTTTTGAAGTAGAGAATTTCGTCCACGCGTTGTTCGAAATTCTTCTCATTGCCGTAAGGTTCCTCCTTTTCCAATTGTCCCTCTTTCAACGCCTCACGTTGAGCGACTCGAATCAGATCCGAAAAGTTCGACTGGACTATCATCCCCAACGCCCTCATTCGCAATGGCTTAACCCGATCTTTCCTACTCAAGGCATCGGTTACGACGTTAGCCTTGCCGGGTGGTAACGGATATCACAGTCATAATTGTTTAACAACTCAACCCATCTTCGTAGCCTCATATTTAGTTCTTTCTGATCGAATATGTGATGCAAACTTTTATGATCGGTGAAGATGGTGCACTTCGTATCGTAGAGACAATGTCTCCACATTTTAAGTGCATAGATAACCGCTCCCAGTTCTAAGTCATGAGTAGTGTAATTTTATTCGTGTACTTTTAACTGTCGGGAAGCATAGGCTATAACCTTAATATACTGCGTCAACACGCATCCTAACCCTTTACGCGATGCGTCACAATACGCGACAAAACCATCGTCTCTATCGGGGAGACTTAAAATCGGCCCTTGGCACAATTTTAATGGTTTCTATCTTATTTGGTTCTATGTGAAATCCTTGTTACTTTACAACATGACCAAGGGGTTATGCATTCTTTATTCAAAATCACATTTTAAAAATTTCGCGTACAACTCCTCTTGCTTTAACACTTCCACAATTTTCCTTATCCGTCGTTCGTGCTCTTCTTTACGTTGCGAATATATTAAAATATCATCAATGAATGTTATGACAAATTTGTCAAAATAAAGTTACAGACTCGGTTCATGAGTTCCATGAATGCTGCCGGCGCATTTGTTAGCCCGAAAGGCATAACTAAGAATTCATAATGGCCGTAGCGAGTCCGAAACACTGTTGTTGTAACGTCTTCCTCTTGGATCTCTCATTTGGTGATAACTATATCTAAGATCAATTTTTCTAAAAATAAATCGTCCCTTGCAGATGGTTAAACAGATCATTCACTTCGAAGAAGTGAGCACCTACTCTTGATCGTCACTTTATTCAATTCTCCCTAATCAACACATATCCTAACACTTCTGTCCTTCATTTCCCAATTAAAACTGGTGCACCCCATGGTGACTAACTAGGTCGTATAAAATCTTATCCAACAATTCTTGTAATTGATTGGATAATTCTTGCATCTCGGACGGTGCAAGTCGGCAGGATGCTTTAGCAACAGGGCCAGCTTGAGACTTTAAAACGATTCTGAATTCGACCTGTCGGGTTGGCGGTAATCCAGGGAGTTCTTCTGGGAAAACTTGTGGAAATTTGCGCACCACAGGGATATCTTCTATATGTTTTCTTTTAAGTACTTTGGCAATCATGTTTGTTAAATACACCATGTCTTCTTGTCGTAAATATTATAACATCTCAAGATGAGATTTGAGTGGCAACATGATACCGTACACTTTTCTCTGTATCTAATCGCTTGATCGTCCGAAAGAGAGCTTCTAATCATCTTCTTTTCATATTTGATTTCAGCTTCATGTTGAGTTAGCCAATCCATGCTAACTATTACGTCAAAACTTCTTTGCTTTACTGGTCGTAGGTCAATAAGGAAAGGTTAATCGTTCAGAATAATAGGACAATTCCGTACAATTTAGTTAACCATTAGGGATTTACCGTTAGCTATTCTACCGTATGGGGTTCTATAGTTTCACTAATCGGTACCTTTCCGAAGGGTAGGAGGTTAGCAGGAACTAACTTCTATCGACGACCGTAAAAATATCACTGAAGCCTATTGATTTAAAACTACAACGTACTTAATACCACTTTTGGATCATGACGTGCTTTATTTGAATTACTCACAAAAGCACGGCTCTTTGCTTGATCAGAGGTTGATGCTTGTCATGAGGTTCATCCTCCACGACACCTTGGTTTAACTTTGGGCAATCTCTCTTGAAACGTTCTGTACTGCCACATTCATAGCAAGTACAACTGTTTGGCATAATTTGATTTCTTCGGATGGATTGTTATTGAAGTTGTTAGGTTCGGAGTGGTTGTACATGAATGGGTTGGGGTTGCCGGTTCTCATGGCTTCAGTTGGTTCTACGTATGGGGCATTACGTCCATCTTTACCATACCTGTGGCCTACTATCACCCGACATTCTTCTTTCTGCCGATAACTATATTTTCCACATTTAAGGAAGGACTCTTTATGCGGTTCATGTTTTCGCACCAGAACTAGTCTTAGTATAATTCTGGGTTATAGGACATACCTACTTATTCGCAAGTCTATCTTGCACTATACCTTTATCATTTCCCTTCTTTAACACTCGACGTTTCACCTAACGTCCTTCCATTCCGCTTCCCATAGAATCAAATATATCAATGCTGGCTTGTGACACAACCCTTCCAAAGGTTGCATATTTTACAGGGTTGACTATACTCCTTATCGATGGAGTTCGTTCCCAATTTAGCGCTCACTTCGCTTAATTTCAGGAGTAATTAGCCAAGTTACCAGACATGACAATTCCTTCAAACGATTAGGGTGTTCTAAGTGATCCGCACACAACATTTCTATCTTTCATAGCTCATTTTCTGTAACGATTCCGGCAAATCCAGGTATACCCTAGCCGGTATATACTATTTACTTGTCATTTAATATTGATTATATGAGTTATAGTACGTTTATACGAGTATATATGATTCATAGTACGAATCATACTCGATTATATAGTGAATCGTATTGGAATTACAATTAACCAATGAACGATTATTGAAACCCGAACGAATCGGGAATTACATTATAGACGAAGTATATAATGTTTAGTGATGTTACGAAGTATTAATGCTTCGGGATAAGTGAATTATAGCACAGAAAAGGGATTTCGATTTATTAGTACGTCGGTACGATAAACGAAACCTTTAACATCAAACCAAGCAAGAGACGATCGATCAAGCCGAAAAAGATGTGTAATTATTAATAATATGATGTTTTAATGTCATGGTTTAAGTTTTTAAAGTTTTTAAGTCGGTTCTATGTAAATTTTATTTTAACCCGAAAAACGACCATTTTATGCTCGTTTTAAGCCGAATTACGAGTTTAAACGAGAAACGAACTGAGCCAGATTATCCACAACATTATCCGGATTGCGTAATCCGAATGTGTGGCCTAGAATTGATGTGTGGGGCCCACCCCCATTCATCTTAATGGACCGATCGGTCCTTTTGTTTTTATTATTCATTTCATTTTCTTTTTTTTACCACACATCTCACACAAAACTTTCTCAATTCCTTCATCATCCATCCACAACCCTTGATTTCTATCAAGTTTGTAAGGTAAAAACATGGTTTAGTTGGTTAAATCATAGTATTGATTTCATGTATTTGAGTTGTTTTGCAAGAACAAGAGGTTCCAAGTGAAATATGGGTGAAAACCCGAGATGGAACCGATCCTTGCACGATCAAGTGATGTATACAAGTTATACACGGGATCTTGATCCAAGAAAGTAGTTAAAAGAGTTTAGAACGAAATTTTACGGTTAAAATCTTGTTAAAATGAGTTTCCAAGTGAAAGATGGGTGAAAACCTGAGATGAAACCGACTCTTGCATGATCAAGAGATGTATACATGTTATACAAGGGATCTTGGTCCAAGAAATGAGTAAAAAGAGTCGAGAACGGATTTTTACGGTTAAAACCTTTGTTTTTATATCAAAACCGACACTATGAAAGAAATGGTTTGATTGTTGGTGTAACTTGCTTGGTATAGTGTTATTGTGCTTGTAATTGTTGTATCTAGTGGCTAGCAAAGGCTAGAAACCCGGATCTTTGCGATCTAACGCTAGAAAACACAAGATAGTTCGGTTTTCGTGTGATTTAGTGATTTTGGACAGATTGTAATGTGCTTAGAGTTGGGTCATGAAATTTCACAGAGATGATCTACACATGAAAATATGAGATCGGTGAATTTTTGGTAATTTTTGGATAAAAGATGAATATTTGGTGAATTTAATGCTCGGTTTTGGCCAAAAATGGTGAAAAATAGCTAAACTTGATGAAACATTCTGGAAAATTTAGGATAAGGTTTTTATAACATGTAAAAGTCACACACAAAATTTGAGCTCAGTTGGAGAAGTCTAAAGGGGCTTTTCGGTAAAACGAGTTCTAGGGCTTTCTAGCTCGGTTTTTGTGAAAAGGGCTTGAAAAATGAGTTTTGGGTTCTGGAAAAATTCCAGGGAGTTATGAGGATGGTAGGGATCATCCTGGAAAAATTTGGGATTTTTCTAAAGTCTTTTGGTATTTTTGACATATATAGTGTTTTAATAATGTTTAAAAATAGATAAATAAATGTAAATATAAGAAAATAAATCTGGAAAATTTTTATAAAATTTCTTACTGTCAACATAAGTTTTGTGCAAAATTTCATGACCCGAGACTAAACGGGTAATTATTTGTGCTAAAAAGGACATAAAAACAAATTTTTAAAGCTTAAAACGTGTAAACCGGCAAAACTCGCATAAGCGAGCTGACTGGTATATAAAAACCTAAAAATAGACCATTTTCATAATACCAAGTAAATTAAATAAAAGAAAATCATCCGAAAATAATTCGGATGATTTGGGTAATTTTACCCGATTTTACTGTTTCCGACACCTAAATGACGGAAACGGGCCCCGCGGCCAAATGGGGTGTCCAAACCGAGCTCTAATTTCATCACTTTAACTAAAATATCAGTCAAAGACCATTTATGGGTCGGGTGTGGTCAAACTCGTTTTTGAAACTTAAAAACGGATAACCGTGCTAGGCACGCGAATCGAAGAAAACATAAAAATGATAATTTTGACTGTCAAACTCTAAGCAATGTCACAATCTGAGTCCTTAGAAGTGTCACGGGGTCAACATTGTCCCCGGATCGAGTACAGTACTGGGTTAACAATGTCCCCAGACGTACCGATTGACATAGATTTAATTTACGGGAATTATATAGTAACGACTAGATATTATATTACAGATCCAGGCACGTAGCTGTTCATTGTATTACCCACCGACTCACAAAAAGGTGAGTTTTCACGAGCCCCTTTTACTGAACTGTTTTAAATATTTTCCCGGGGCGGAAAACATGTCTTTGTTAAAATATTTAAGTACATACTGATCGTATGGAAACACTTGTATATTTATATATATATGGTTTGATGCATAGAATATATAAATTGTTTATCGTGTGGAATTGTTCTGGGGTAACATAGTTCCCAGAGGTTATTATTGTTCTGGAGTAACATAGTTCCCAGAGGTTATTATTGTTCTGGGGTAACATAGTTCCCAGAGGTTATTATTGTTCTGGGGTAACATAGTTCCCAGAGGTTATTATTGTTCTGGGATAACATAGTTCCCAGAGGATATTATTATTCTGGGGTAACATAGTTCTCAGAGGTTATTATTGATCTGGGGTAACATAGTTCCCGGAGGTTATTATTGTTCTGGGGTAACTTAGTTCCCAGAGGTTATAAATGTTCTGGGGAAACATAGTTTCCCGCATAACTACATTGTTTAATAAATGATTATTAAAATGATCTGTCAGTGTCTATTTTAAATTAGTGAAACTCACCAACTATTCGTAGTTGACCCGTTTTCTTACATGTTTTCTAGGTATGCCCAAGTTGGAATGATCGAAATGTGCTTAATTATCTGTGCTACCTGTTGAAAGCTTGCTGCTCTATATTTTGTAATGAATATAAATTAATGTCTTATCGGTAAAATATATGTGTAACACCTAGACAGTAACGAAACTCGCAACAATGTAATATGTTATAAGTTAATGTAGTGGTATTTTCTTTATAAGCAATGCTGTTGATATCAGATGTGTCTGTTGCATCCCGTGTACGTTTCCGCTGCGGTTACGGGGTGTTACAGAACTTGGTATCAGAGCCATTGGTTATAAAGAATTAGGATGTCTGAAAGAGATACCTAAAATATAACCAGTAGCTCAAGTATTATAGGATCTGAATATCAACTAATAATTTATTGTGACGGGATCTGGATGAACTTGGATGGACAAGTGAGTTATTATGGTCCGGAACATAATAACAGACTTGTCTGCACGGGAGAATTCAGGGGAAGTCACGAGGAACTTTAAATAGGTAAAATTGGCAACATATGTGTAAATATATGATAATATTATTATGTGGTAAAGTTGTATAAATAAGTATGTATTAATTTGATTATGAATTACACTATGGAAAGAACTATATGCTTGTTAACTTGTGTGCAGGTAAAAATGTCAAGCCCGCATAGCTTATCAGTAGAGGAGGATCCGGAGGAGGTTAGCCCCGGAAACTCCGGGAGCCTACACGTGACATCCGACTCCGAGCCTAGCGAGGCGAGTCACAGGAGCTCGAGCCAGTCCTCCCCGGCCCGGATCGTCAGATCCCCTACTCCACTCGCACCGCAGGCCACCTCTGTCCCTCCGGGATTTGGTCCCCGCCTTACGGCGCGGATCAGCATTCCGCGTGTCCCACCGACCTCTCCCCCACCCCGACCTGCTACTCGTCGGGGAGAGTCCTCATCTCAGCCCGAGCCGATGGCTCTACCTGTCTGGGGCCTTCCTAGACAGGAGCGGGATGCGGCAGCCTGGCTACGAGTGCTCACAGAGCAAGTAAATGAGCACTCAGCCGCCCTGACCGTGGGGGTACAGAGACGGGTGTACCTTGGTGACCGCATACTGGATTGCCAGTATGCAATCGACCGGTTGACAAGGGAGTGCTCGTACTCCCTATTGATGGTTCAGCGGTTAGAGGCGTGGCTCCGGAGGGTGATGGCAGTAGTGGTGGCGTTGGTGGCAGTGATGATGTGGTGGGCATACCACCGTGTTTAGTAGTTATGTTTGGATGGGGTTAGTCAGGGACCATTTTCTTTTTGATACTCTGTGTAAGTAGTTAGTGGTGATACTAACACGGAGTGAATCTTGGTTAGTTATGATACAACCACTGGCCCCTAGGGTGGGTCTCTTTTGGGGCATATCTTTATAGATACTTTTGGGTATCATTCAAGCACTGACCCTTTTACGGGTTATGTCGAGATGATACCGACATAGGGCCCTTGTATTAAAACTTAGTTGTGTAATGTTAACTGGAAAGTATGTAAACTGATGTTTGTGTAATATGTATCAATGTTTACTAATGAATGAAATATGTATTGTGTTTTATAATTTGAAATAGTATTGATTATATGTATTTCTTGATGTTGTGTAGAATGGCACCGAAGCGATCAACGAAAATATCGGAAGTAGATGTGAGCCGTTTGATTGCTCAACAGTTGGAGGCGGCGATACCGGATATAGTATCGCGCATCGCCGCCAGTATTAATAACTCGACCAATCCAACCCCTCCGAGCAATCAAACGCCCATAAATAATGACGGGGAACAAAATGCTAATCCTCCAAGGAATGATAACACTATTCCGAGTAATGACGCACCGCCTAGGGTGGTCGTTACTGACAGCAATGGCCCTATACCTACGGTAGAGACAAACCGTACTGAACCAATTCATGCATCCAGGGGATGTTCGATCAAGGATTTCATGTTGTGCAAGCCATTAGAGTTTAGCGGGTCTGAAGGACCGAATGGGTTAGTTAAATGGATAGAGAAAATAGAATCAGTGGTGAATATTAGCAACTGTCCCGAGGATTGTGTCGTTAAGTACGCCACCTGTACATTCACCGACCATGCCTTGACATGGTGGAACACCATAGTACAGACTCGAGGTCAGGCGGCGACAAACCACATGACCTGGACGGAGCTTAAGGCTCTTGTGTTGGAACATTTCTGCCCAAAGAATGAATTGCAGAAATTGGAAAATGAGTTGTGGAATCTGGAGATGAAGGGGGCGGACCACTTGGGTTATACCAATCGGTTTAATGAACTGTCACGATTAGTACCGTGGTTGGTCACCCCGGAGACGAAGAGGGTGGAACGTTATATTTGGGGACTTACTCCAGTAGTGAGGAGTATAGTCAACGCGGGGGGACACCAGACGTATGAAAGTGCAGTGACACAGGCTGGCATTGTCACGTATGATTTCTTACGGAGCGGATCACTAAAGGTGACAGGAGAATCCGCTGGGGGAAAACGGGGTACACATGACCATAGGATTCAGGAAAAGCAGCAAAGCAAACGAGCTAGGCCCGCTACCCAGAGCTATGCCATGACTAGTTCGGGCGGAAGGCAAGAACCGCAGAAAGGAACGTTTCCTAAGTGCGGGAAATGTGGTTACCACCATGGTGGCGTGTGCAAAGAGGTGGTGTGCCACCGGTGTGGCAGGATTGGACACTACGCACCAAATTGTAAGACAAATCTGAACAACCTGAACCGGCAACCGCAACCTATTCGTGCGCAACCATTTGGAACTCAACCAGCCCGACAGCAGAACCCGCAAGGAAACCAGATGGTGACCACTAGCCGTGCTTGCTACGAATGCGGCAGCACGGATCACTTCAAAAGGAACTGCCCGAAACTGAACCAGGGAGGAAACGGGAGACAACTCACGGGTCAGGCATCGTCGTCCAATCCGGCGCGAGGCCGAGCATTCGTGATGGGAGCGAACGAGGCGCGCCAGGACCCCAGCGTAGTGACAGGTACCTTCCTCGTCTCTGATCATTACGCTTCTGTATTATTTGATACAGGCGCCGATAGAAGTTTTGTCTCCGTTAGATTCCTTTCGATAGCAAACCTTCCTATTGGTGAAACCATAGAACCTTACACCGTAGAAGTCGCTAACGGTAAAACCATGATAGTTAATCGGATAGTTCGGAATTGCCCTTTTATTCTGAACGAACAATCCTTCCTGATCGACTTGTTACCGGTAGAATTGGGTAGTTTTGACGTGATAGTGGGAATGGATTGGTTGGCACGTAACAGGGTAGAAATAAACTGTGAAAAGAAAACCGTCAAGATCCGGGTGTCGGATGACGAGGAGGTATTAGTGCAGGGAGAAAAATCCGGCACCATGATACCATTTATATCCCATCTCAAGGTGTTGAAATATATACGTCAGGGATGTGTGGCGTATCTAGCGAGCCTGACGGCCGCTGATTCTGAGGAAAAACGGGTGGACGATATTCCCGTGGTACGCGAATTTCGACAAGTTTTTCCAGAGGAACTTCCTGGATTACCGCCAACCCGACAGGTCGAATTCAGGATCGATCTGTTACCTCAGGCTGGCCCTGTTGCTAAGGCGCCCTACCGACTTGCACCATCCGAGATGCAAGAATTATCCAACCAGTTGCTGGAATTGTTGGATAAAGGATTTATACGTCCCAGTTATTCCCCGTGGGGTGGACCTGTTTTATTCGTGAAAAAGAAGGACGGGAGCCTTAGAATGTGCATTGATTACAGGGAATTGAACAAGTTGACAATCAAAAATAGGTATCCTCTCCCCCGAATCGATGATCTGTTCGACCAACTACAAGGTGCGAGCTACTTTTCAAAAATAGATCTTAGATCGGGATACCATCAGGTTAGAATTCAGGAGGAGGATATCCCAAAAACTGCATTCCGGACTCGCTACGGCCATTACGAGTTCTTAGTTATGCCTTTTGGGCTAACAAATGCGCCAGCAGTATTCATGGATCTCATGAATCGAGTCTGTAAACCCTATCTTGACAAATTCGTCATTGTATTTATTGACGATATTTTGATATACTCGAAGAGTAAAGAAGAGCACGAGCAACACTTAAATTCTCCAAGTGTAACTTCTGGTTACAAGAGGTGCAATTCCTCGGTCACGTTATAAACCACCAAGGAATACACGTTGATCCGAGTAAGGTTGAAGCAATTAAGAATTGGCAAGCGCCTAAATCTCCAAAGGAAATCCGCCAATTCTTAGGCTTAGCTGGATACTATCGTCGATTTATAGAGAACTTTTCCAGCATCGCCCAACCTTTAACCCTCCTGACTCAAAGGATCGGAAGTATGAATGGGGTGAAGAGCAGGAAACGGCGTTTCAAACGCTAAAACAAAGATTGTGCCAAGCGCCAATCTTAAGTCTCCCCGACGGAGATGATGGTTTTGTCGTGTATTGTGACGCATCCCGGAGAGGGTTAGGATGCGTATTGATGCAAAATAGTAAGGTTATAGCCTATGCTTCGCGACAATTAAAAGTACACGAGAAAAATTACACTACTCATGACCTAGAACTGGGAGCAGTCATCTTTGCACTTAAAATTTGGAGGCACTATCTCTACGGTACAAAGTGCACCATCTTCACTGATCATAAAAGTTTGCAACACATATTCGATCAGAAAGAACTGAATATGAGACAACGAAGGTGGGTCGAGTTACTAAGTGACTATGACTGTGACATCCGATATCACCCCGGCAAGGCTAACGTTGTAGCCGATGCCTTGAGTAGGAAAGATCGAGTTAAGCCACTACGCGTGCGAGCGTTGGGAATGATAGTCCAGTCGAACCTTTCGGATTTGATTCGAGTCGCTCAACGCGAGGCGTTGAAAGGGGACCAATTGGAAAAAGAGGGACTTTTCTGTAACGAGAAGAATTTCGAACAGCGTGTGGACGAAATTCTCTATTTCAAAAATCGGATTTGGATTCCGACCCTCCATGACCTTCGTGAATTAATCATGGACGAAGCGCATAAATCAAAATATTCCATACATCCGGGATCGGATAAGATGTATAAGGATGTGAAAGAGTTCTACTGGTGGCCGGGTATGAAAAAGGATATAGCCACTTACGTCGGCAAGTGTACGACGTGTGCGAGGGTTAAGGCGGAGCACCAGAAACCCTCGGGGATGTTACAACAACCGGAAATTCCTGAATGGAAGTGGGAGCAAATCACAATGGATTTCGTGACACACCTCCCTAAGACATCCCGGGGACATGATGCAATTTGGGTAATCGTGGATCGATTAACCAAATCGGCACATTTTATTCCAATTAGAAATAATTATAACACCGAGAGACTTGCGCAAATTTATATAAATGAAATAGTGTCTCGTCATGGCATCCCCATCTCGATCATCTCCGATAGGGATAGCCATTTCACCTCCAAACTTTGGCAAGCTGTCCAAGAAGCATTGGGAACACGTATTGACCTAAGCACAGCTTACCACCCTCAGACCGATGGTCAGTCTGAGAGGACCATTCAAACTTTGGAGGATTTGCTTCGTGCCTGTGTACTGGACTTTAAGGGAAACTGGGATCAACATCTCCCACTCGTTGAATTTTCCTATAATAACAGTTACCATAGCAGTATAAAGGCAGCACCTTATGAAGCATTGTATGGACGGAAGTGCCGATCACCACTTTGCTGGTCTGAAGTGGGTGACTCGCAGGTCATTAGATCGGATCTGGTCCAGGAGACGACCAGCAAGATTCTTGAAATTAAGAACAACCTGAAAGCCGCGCGGGATCGGCAGAAGAGTTATGCCGATACCCGTCGAAAACCGTTGTCATTTGAGAAGGGGGAAAAGGTATATTTGAAAGTATCACCCTGGAAAGGTGTGGTCAGATTTGGAAAGGCGGGGAAGTTGGCCCCTAGATACATTGGACCATTCAGCATCACTGCAAAGATCGGTCCGGTAGCTTACCGATTAGAACTGCCTGAGGAACTAAGTGCAGTTCATAACGTGTTCCATGTGTCAAATTTGTAAAGATGTCTGGCGGATGAGACATCGGTGTTACCCTTAGAGGGTGTTCAAATAAATGATAAGCTCAACTTCGTAGAGGAACCCATTGAAATAGTGGACGGTAAGATCAAGCAACTTAGACACAATAAGATCTCGTTGGTCAAAGTTAGATGGAATTCGCAACGAGGCCCAGAATTTACTTGGGAACGAAAGGATGGATTTCGGAAGAAATACCCCCACCTATTTCCTCAAAAGGAAGTAGTTGACGTGTAAAATTTCGAGGACGAAATTTTTATAACGGGGGGAGAATGTAACGATTCCGGCAAATCCAGGTATACCCTAGCCGGTATGTACTATTTACGTGTCATTTAATATTGATTATATGAGTTATAGTACGTTTATACGAGTATATATGATTCATAGTACGAATCATACTCGATTATATAGTGAATCGTATTGGAATTACAATTAACCAATGAACGATTATTGAAACCCGAACGAATCGGGAATTACATTATAGACGAAGTATATAATGTTTAGTGATGTTACGAAGTATTAATGCTTCGGGATAAGTGAATTATAGCACAGAAAAGGGATTTCGATTTATTAGTACGTCGGTACGATAAACGAAACCTTTAACATCAAACCAAGCAAGAGACGATCGATCAAGCCGAAAAAGATGTGTAATTATTAATAATATGATGTTTTAATGTCATGGTTTAAGTTTTTAAAGTTTTTAAGTCGGTTCTATGTAAATTTTATTTTAACCCGAAAAACGACCATTTTATTCTCGTTTTAAGCCGAATTACGAGTTTAAACGAGAAACGAACTGAGCTAGATTATCCACAACATTATCCGGATTGCGTAATCCGAATGTGTGGCCTAGAATTGATGTGTGGGGCCCACCCCCATTCATCTTAATGGACCGATCGGTCCTTTTGTTTTTATTATTCATTTCATTTTTTTTTTTACCACACATCTCACACAAAACTCTCTCAATTCCTTCATCATCCATCCACAACCCTTGATTTCTATTAAGTTTGTAAGGTAAAAACATGGTTTAGTTGGTTAAATCATAGTATTGATTTCATGTATTTGAGTTGTTTTGCAAGAACAAGAGGTTCCAAGTGAAATATGGGTGAAAACCCGAGATGGAACCGATCCTTGCACGATCAAGTGATGTATACAAGTTATACACGGGATCTTGATCCAAGAAAGTAGTTAAAAGAGTTTAGAACGAAATTTTACGGTTAAAATCTTGTTAAAATGAGTTTCCAAGTGAAAGATGGGTGAAAACCCGAGATGAAACCGACTCTTGCATGATCAAGAGATGTATACATGTTATACAAGGGATCTTGGTCCAAGAAATGAGTAAAAAGAGTCGAGAACGGATTTTTACGGTTAAAACCTTTGTTTTTATATCAAAACCGACACTATGAAAGAAATGGTTTGATTGTTGGTGTAACTTGCTTGGTATAGTGTTATTGTGCTTGTAATTGTTGTATCTAGTGGCTAGCAAAGGCTAGAAACCCGGATCTTTGCGATCTAACGCTAGAAAACACAAGATAGTTCGGTTTTCGTGTGATTTAGTGATTTTGGACAGATTGTAATGTGCTTAGAGTTGGGTCATGAAATTTCACAGAGATGATCTACACATGAAAATATGAGATCGGTGAATTTTTGGTAATTTTTGGATAAAAGATGAATATTTGGTGAATTTAATGCTCGGTTTTGGCCAAAAATGGTGAAAAATAGCTAAACTTGATGAAAAATTCTGGAAAATTTAGGATAAGGTTTTTATAACATGTAAAAGTCACACACAAAATTTGAGCTCAGTTGGAGAAGTCTAAAGGGGCTTTTCGGTAAAACTAGTTCTAGGGCTTTCTAGCTCGGTTTTTGTGAAAAGGGCTTGAAAAATGAGTTTTGGGTTCTGGAAAAATTCCAGGGAGTTATGAGGATGGCAGGGATCATCCTGGAAAAATTTGGGATTTTTCTAAAGTCTTTTGGTATTTTTGACATATATAGTGTTTTAATAATGTTTAAAAATAGATAAATAAATGTAAATATAAGAAAATAAATCTGGAAAATTTTTATAAAATTTCTTACTGTCAACATAAGTTTTGTGCAAAATTTCAAGACCCGAGACTAAACGGGTAATTATTTGTGCTAAAAAGGACATAAAAACAAATTTTTAAAGCTTAAAACGTATAAACCGGCAAAACTCGCATAAGCGAGCTGACTGGTATATAAAAACCTAAAAATAGACCATTTTCATAATACCAAGTAAATTAAATAAAAGAAAATCATCCGAAAATAATTCGGATGATTTGGGTAATTTTACCCGATTTTACTGTTTCCGGCACCTAAATGACGGAAACGGGCCCCGCGGCCAAATGGGGTGTCCAAACCGAGCTCTAATTTCATCACTTTAACTAAAATATCAGTCAAACACCATTTATGGGTCGGGTGTGGTCAAACTCGTTTTTGAAACTTAAAAATGGATAACCGTGCTAGGCACGCGAATCGAAGAAAACATAAAAATGATAATTTTGACTGTCAAACTCTAAGCAATGTCACAATCTGAGTCCTTAGAAGTGTCACGGGGTCAACATTGTCCCCGGATCGAGTACAGTACTGGGTTAACAATGTCCCCAGACGTACCGATTGACATAGATTTAATTTACGGGAATTATATAGTAACGACTAGATATTATATTACAGATCCAGGCACGTAGCTGTTCATTGTATTACCCACCGACTCACAAAAAGGTGAGTTTTCACGAGCCCCTTTTACTGAACTGTTTTAAATATTTTCCAGGGGCGGAAAACATGTCTTTGTTAAAATATTTAAGTACATACTGATCGTATGGAAACACTTGTATATTTATATATATATGGTTTGATGCATAGAATATATAAATTGTTTATCGTGTGGAATTGTTCTGGGGTAACATAGTTCCCAGAGGTTATTATTGTTCTGGAGTAACATAGTTCCCAGAGGTTATTATTGTTCTGGGGTAACATAGTTCCCAGAGGTTATTATTGTTCTGGGGTAACATAGTTCCCAGAGGTTATTATTGTTCTGGGATAACATAGTTCCCAGAGGATATTATTATTCTGGGGTAACATAGTTCCCAGAGGTTATTATTGATCTGGGGTAACATAGTTCCCGGAGGTTATTATTGTTCTGGGGTAACTTAGTTCCCAGAGGTTATAAATGTTCTGGGGAAACATAGTTTCCCGCATAACTACATTGTTTAATAAATGATTATTAAAATGATCTGTCAGTGTCTATTTTAAATTAGTGAAACTCACCAACTATTCGTAGTTGACCCGTTTTCTTACATGTTTTCTAGGTATGCCCAAGTTGGAATGATCTAAATGTGCTTAATTATCTGTGCTACCTGTTGGAAGCTTGCTGCTCTATATTTTGTAATGAATATAAATTAATGTCTTATCGGTAAAATATGTGTGTAACACCTAGACAGTAACGAAACTCGCAAAAATGTAATATGTTATAAGTTAATGTAGTGGTATTTTCTTTATAAGCAATGCTGTTGATATCAGATGTGTCTGTTGCATCCCGTGTACGTTTCCGCTGCGGTTACGGGGTGTTACAGAACTTGGTATCAGAGCCATTGGTTATAAAGAATTAGGATGTCTGAAAGAGATACCTAAAATATAACCAGTAGCTCAAGTATTATAGGATCTGAATATCAACTAATAATTTATTGTGACGGGATCTGGATGAACTTGGATGGACAAGTGAGTTATTATGGTCCGGAACATAATAACAGACTTGTCTGCACGGGAGAATTCAGGGGAAGTCACGAGGAACTTTAAATAGGTAAAATTGGCAACATATGTGTAAATATATGATAATATTATTATGTGGTAAAGTTGTATAAATAAGTATGTATTAATTTGATTATGAATTACACTATGGAAAGAACTATATGCTTGTTAACTTGTGTGCAGGTAAAAATGTCAAGCCCGCATAGCTTATCAGTAGAGGAGGATCCGGAGGAGGTTAGCCCCGGAAACTCCGGGAGCCTACACGTGACATCCGACTCCGAGCCTAGCGAGGCGAGTCACAGGAGCTCGAGCCAGTCCTCCCCGGCCCGGATCGTCAGATCCCCTACTCCACTCGCACCGCAGGCCACCTCTGTCCCTCCGGGATTTGGTCCCCGCCTTACGGCGCGGATCTGCATTCCGCGTGTCCCACCGACCTCTCCCCCACCCCGACCTGCTACTCGTCGGGGAGAGTCCTCATCTCAGCCCGAGCCGATGGCTCTACCTGTCTGGGGCCTTCCTAGACAGGAGCGGGATGCGGCAGCCTGGCTACGAGTGCTCACAGAGCAAGTAAATGAGCACTCAGCCGCCCTGACCGTGGGGGTACAGAGACGGGTGTACCTTGGTGACCGCATACTGGATTGCCAGTATGCAATCGACCGGTTGACAAGGGAGTGCTCGTACTCCCTATTGATGGTTCAGCGGTTAGAGGCGTGGCTCCGGAGGGTGATGGCAGTAGTGGTGGCGTTGGTGGCAGTGATGATGTGGTGGGCATACCACCGTGTTTAGTAGTTATGTTTGGATGGGGTTAGTCAGGGACCATTTTCTTTTTGATACTCTGTGTAAGTAGTTAGTGGTGATACTAACACGGAGTGAATCTTGGTTAGTTATGATACAACCACTGGCCCCTAGGGTGGGTCTCTTTTGGGGCATATCTTTATAGATACTTTTGGGTATCATTCAAGCACTGACCCTTTTACGGGTTATGTCGAGATGATACCGACATAGGGCCCTTGTATTAAAACTTAGTTGTGTAATGTTGACTGGAAAGTATGTAAACTGATGTTTGTGTAATATGTATCAATGTTTACTAATGAATGAAATATGTATTGTGTTTTATAATTTGAAATAGTATTGATTATATGTATTTCTTGATGTTGTGTAGAATGGCACCGAAGCGATCAACGAAAATATCGGAAGTAGATGTGAGCCGTTTGATTGCTCAACAGTTGGAGGCGGCGATACCGGATATAGTATCGCGCATCGCCGCCAGTATTAATAACTCGACCAATCCAACCCCTCCGAGCAATCAAACGCCCATAAATAATGACGGGGAACAAAATGCTAATCCTCCAAGGAATGATAACACTATTCCGAGTAATGACGCACCGCCTAGGGTGGTCGTTACTGACAGCAATGGCCCTATACCTACGGTAGAGACAAACCGTACTGAACCAATTCATGCATCCAGGGGATGTTCGATCAAGGATTTCATGTTGTGCAAGCCATTAGAGTTTAGCGGGTCTGAAGGACCGAATGGGTTAGTTAAATGGATAGAGAAAATAGAATCAGTGGTGAATATTAGCAACTGTCCCGAGGATTGTGTCGTTAAGTACGCCACCTGTACATTCACCGACCATGCCTTGACATGGTGGAACACCATAGTACAGACTCGAGGTCAGGCGGCGACAAACCACATGACCTGGACGGAGCTTAAGGCTCTTGTGTTGGAACATTTCTGCCCAAAGAATGAATTGCAGAAATTGGAAAATGAGTTGTGGAATCTGGAGATGAAGGGGGCGGACCACTTGGGTTATACCAATCGGTTTAATGAACTGTCACGATTAGTACCGTGGTTGGTCACCCCGGAGACGAAGAGGGTGGAACGTTATATTTGGGGACTTACTCCAGTAGTGAGGAGTATAGTCAACGCGGGGGGACACCAGACGTATGAAAGTGCAGTGACACAGGCTGGCATTGTCACGTATGATTTCTTACGGAGCGGATCACTAAAGGTGACAGGAGAATCCGCTGGGGGAAAACGGGGTACACATGACCATAGGATTCAGGAAAAGCAGCAAAGCAAACGAGCTAGGCCCGCTGCCCAGAGCTATGCAATGACTAGTTCGGGCGGAAGGCAAGAACCGCAGAAAGGAACGTTTCCTAAGTGCGGGAAATGTGGTTACCACCATGGTGGCGTGTGCGAAGAGGTGGTGTGCCACCGGTGTGGCAGGATTGGACACTACGCACCAAATTGTAAGACAAATCTGAACAACCTGAACCGGCAACCGCAACCTATTCGTGCGCAACCATTTGGAACTCAACCAGCCCGACAGCAGAACCCGCAAGGAAACCAGATGGTGACCACTAGCCGTGATTGCTATGAATGCGGCAGCACGGATCACTTCAAAAGGAACTGCCCGAAAACTGAACCAGGGAGGAAACGGGAGACAACTCACGGGTCAGGCATCGTCGTCCAATCCGGCGCGAGGCCGAGCATTCGTGATGGGAGCGAACGAGGCGCGCCAGGACCCCAGCGTAGTGACAGGTACCTTCCTCGTCTCTGATCATTACGCTTCTGTATTATTTGATACAGGCGCCGATAGAAGTTTTGTCTCCGTTAGATTCCTTTCGATAGCAAACCTTCCTATTGGTGAAACCATAGAACCTTACACCGTAGAAGTCGCTAACGGTAAAACCATGATAGTTAATCGGATAGTTCGGAATTGCCCTTTTATTCTGAACGAACAATCCTTCCTGATCGACTTGTTACTGGTAGAATTGGGTAGTTTTGACGTGATAGTGGGAATGGATTGGTTGGCACGTAACAGGGTAGAAATAAACTGTGAAAAGAAAAACCGTCAAGATCCGGGTGTCGGATGACGAGGAGGTATTAGTGCAGGGAGAAAAATCCGGCACCATGATACCATTTATATCCCACCTCAAGGTGTTAAAATATATACGTCAGGGATGTGTGGCGTATCTAGCGAGCCTGACGGCCGCTGATTCTGATGGAAAAACGGGTGGACGATATTCCCGTGGTACGCGAATTCCACAAGTTTTTCCAGAGGAACTTCCTGGATTACCGCCAACCCGACAGGTCGAATTCAGGATCGATCTGTTACCTCAGGCTGGCCCTGTTGCTAAGGCGCCCTACCGACTTGCACCATCCGAGATGCAAGAATTATCCAACCAGTTGCTGGAATTGTTGGATAAAGGATTTATACGTCCCAGTTATTCCCCGTGGGGTGGACCTGTTTTTATTCGTGAAAAAGAAGGACGGGAGCCTTAGAATGTGCATTGATTACAGGGAATTGAACAAGTTGACAATCAAAAATAGGTATCCTCTCCCCCGAATCGATGATCTGTTCGACCAACTACAAGGTGCGAGCTACTTTTCAAAAATAGATCTTAGATCGGGATACCATCAGGTTAGAATTCAGGAGGAGGATATCCCAAAAACTGCATTCCGGACTCGCTACGGCCATTACGAGTTCTTAGTTATGCCTTTTGGGCTAACAAATGCGCCAGCAGTATTCATGGATCTCATGAATCGAGTCTGTAAACCCTATCTTGACAAATTCCGTCATTGTATTTATTGACGATATTTTGATATACTCGAAGAGTAAAGAAGAGCACGAGCAACACTTAAATTCTCCAAGTGTAACTTCTGGTTACAAGAGGTGCAATTCCTCGGTCACGTTATAAACCACCAAGGAATACACGTTGATCCGAGTAAGGTTGAAGCAATTAAGAATTGGCAAGCGCCTAAATCTCCAAAGGAAATCCGCCAATTCTTAGGCTTAGCTGGATACTATCGTCGATTTATAGAGAACTTTTCCAGCATCGCCCCAACCTTTAACCCTCCTGACTCAAAGGATCGGAAGTATGAATGGGGTGAAGAGCAGGAAACGGCGTTTCAAACGCTAAAACAAAGATTGTGCCAAGCGCCAATCTTAAGTCTCCCCGACGGAGATGATGGTTTTGTCGTGTATTGTGACGCATCCCGGAGAGGGTTAGGATGCGTATTGATGCAAAATAGTAAGGTTATAGCCTATGCTTCGCGACAATTAAAAGTACACGAGAAAAATTACACTACTCATGACCTAGAACTGGGAGCAGTCATCTTTGCACTTAAAATTTGGAGGCACTATCTCTACGGTACAAAGTGCACCATCTTCACTGATCATAAAAGTTTGCAACACATATTCGATCAGAAAGAACTGAATATGAGACAACGAAGGTGGGTCGAGTTACTAAGTGACTATGACTGTGACATCCGATATCACCCCGGCAAGGCTAACGTTGTAGCCGATGCCTTGAGTAGGAAAGATCGAGTTAAGCCACTACGCGTGCGAGCGTTGGGATGATAGTCCAGTCGAACCTTTCGGATTTGATTCGAGTCGCTCAACGCGAGGCGTTGAAAGGGGACCAATGGAAAAAGAGGGACTTTTCTGTAACGAGAAGAATTTCGAACAGCGTTGTGGACGAAATTCTCTATTTCAAAAATCGGATTTGGATTCCGACCCTCCATGACCTTCGTGAATTAATCATGGACGAAGCGCATAATCAAAATATTCCATACATCCGGGATCGGATAAGATGTATAAGGATGTGAAAGAGTTCTACTGGTGGGCCGGGTATGAAAAAGGATATAGCCTCTTACGTCGGCAAGTGTACGACGTGTGCGAGGGTTAAGGCGGAGCACCAGAAACCCTCGGGGATGTTACAACAACCGGAAATTCCTGAATGGAAGTGGGAGCAAATCACAATGGATTTCGTTGACACACCTCCCTAAGACATCCCGGGGACATGATGCAATTTGGGTAATCGTGGATCGATTAACCAAATCGGCACATTTTATTCCGATTAGAAATAATTATAACATCGATGAGACCTTGCGCAAATTTATATAAATGAAATAGTGTCTCGTCATGGCATCCCCATCTCGATCATCTCCGATAGGGATAGCCATTTCACCTCCAAACTTTGGCAAGCTGTCCAAGAAGCATTGGGAACACGTATTGACCTAAGCACAGCTTACCACCCTCAGACCGATGGTCAGTCTGAGAGGACCATTCAAACTTTGGAGGATTTGCTTCGTGCCTGTGTACTGGACTTTAAGGAAACTGGGATCACATCTCCCACTCGTTGAATTTTCCTATAATAACAGTTACCATAGCAGTATAAAGGCAGCACCTTATGAAGCATTGTATGGACGGAAGTGCCGATCACCACTTGCTGGTCTGAAGTGGGTGACTCGCAGGTCATTAGATCGGATCTGGTCCAGGAGACGACCAGCAAGATTCTTGAAATTAAGAACAACCTGAAAGCCGCGCGGGATCGGCAGAAGAGTTATGCCGATACCCGTCGAAAACCGTTGTCATTTAGAAGGGGGGAAAAGGTATATTTGAAAGTATCACCCTTGAAAGGTGTTGGTCAGATTTGGAAAGGCGGGGGAAGTTGGCCCTAGATACATTGGACCATTCAGCATCACTGCAAAGATCGGTCCGGTAGCTTACCGATTAGAACTGCCTGAGGAACTAAGTGCAGTTCATAACGTGTTCCATGTGTCAAATTTGTAAAGATGTCTGGCGGATGAGACATCGGTTGTTACCCTTAGAGGGTGTTTCAAATAAATGATAAGCTCAACTTCGTAGAGGAACCCATTGAAATAGTGGACGGTAAGATCAAGCAACTTAGAAACAATAAGATCTCGTTGGTCAAAGTTTAGATGGAATTCGCAACGAGGCCCAGAATTTACTTGGAACGAAGAAAGGGGGATGGATTTCGAAGAAATACCCCACCTATTTCCTCAAAAGGAAGTAGTTGACGTGTAAAATTTCGAGGACGAAATTTTATAACGGGGGGGAGAATGTAACGATTCCGGCAAATCCAGGTATACCCTAGCCGGTATATACTAATTACGTGTCATTAAATATTGATTATATGAGTTATAGTACGTTTATACGAGTATATATGATTCATAGTACGAATCATACTCGATTATATAGTGAATGTATTGGAATTACAATTAACCAATGAACGATTATTGAAACCCGAACGAATCGGGAATTACATTAAGACGAAGTATATAATGTTTAGTGATGTTACGAAGTATTAATGCTTCGGGATAAGTGAATTATAGCACAGAAAAGGGATTTCGATTTATTAGTACGTCGGTACGATAAACGAACCTTTAACATCAAACCAGCAAGAGACGATCGATCAAGCCGAAAAAGATGTGTAATTATTAATAATATGATGTTTTAATGTCATGGTTTAAGTTTTTAAAG
>NW_027497380.1:0-146690 GCF_021521415.1 Bidens hawaiensis | reverse complement strand
AACTACTAAGCGTAAAAGGAATAAGGTCGATGTCAAAGACATGACCTGACAATTTCAACTTACATCCCGCAAGTATATGAGTTGTTATTACAGTCTTACCGTTAGCTAATTCAACAGGAAACTTAGCGTCTAACGGGGTTGGAGTAAGGTTTAAAAGTTGGCTAAAGGCCTTTGACACAAAACTCCTATCAGCTCCAGTGTCAAACAAAACAGAAGCAAAACAATCGTCTACAGGGAACTTACCAGACACCACATGCGGATCTCTGCGGGCTTGACCTGATCCAATCACAAACGCTCTTCCTTTGCCATTTCCTCCACCGTTACTGCCACTCCCATTACCCCCGTTATTGTCGTTCTGTTTCAGCTTGGGGCAGTCCTTCCGGAAATGACCTTCCTGTCCACATTCATAACATCCCTTAGTCATCATCGGTGGCTTAGGAGCACCCTTCGCCACAAGGTCAACTCTACAATCCTTCGCTTGGTGACCTATCTTTCCGCATCTTTGACACTTGACACGGTCACACTGCCCAACATGGTGAAAGTTGCACCTATTGCACTTTGGATGTTTCCCAGCATACCCGCTCGAAACCTGCCCGTTACCGTTGTTGTTGTTGTTGTTGTGATTCTGAGTGTTGAAACTCCGAGTAAATTCGGGCTTCCGGTAGTGTTGCGGTGGGAGGTTTGAGGATGAAGATCTGGTGTTGTCAAACTTTCTTTTCCCGCTGTTCGGGTTGCTGTTGTTGCTGTTGCTGGCATGGTCATTATTCGGGTTGTCACGGGCTTTTACAGTCGAACCCCTTGGTGGTAACGCACCCTGGGTCACAGCCTGATCCGTTAGTTTGTGAGCCAAACGGATCGCTTGTTGGATCGTGGCTGGTCTGGAAGACGTCACCATACCCTGAATCTGTGGTGCCAACCCATCAATGTACATCTCTATTCTTGCTCGGCGGATCCACCATCCGCGGACACATCACTGCCAACTCGTGCGAACGAGTGGTGTAGGCTTCAATCTCTGAACCCACCATTTTCAATGACCAAAACTCCGACTCTAACTTCGAAATTTCTTCCCTCGGACAGTATTCCTCTCGCATCATGTTTTTGAACTCCTCCCAGTTCATCGCGTTTGCCAGTTCCAAGCCAAGGATCTGGACGTTCGAATTCCACCAAGTGAGGGCGGAATCCTCGAGTGTCCCAGCAGCAAACTTGACCCTATTGGCATGGGGACAGTTACACATCTCAAAGGCCGACTCGGCCTTCTCAGCCCAACGCAGGAAGCCTATAGCTCCCTCAGTGCCCTTAAACGTACTGGGCTTGCAGTCTAAGTAGTTCTTGAAGGTACACGTTCCATTTGGACCTCCTGTTTGATTCTGATTGTGTGCAGCTAAAGCGGCAGCAACATGGTCATTCAGCAAGGTTTGGAGTTCAGCTGCAGTCATGCTGATGTTACCCTCGTCCTCGTCCAGCGTTTCTTCCGGCCATTTCCTAGAATCACAGTATAAAATGTTAAACATGAATTTTTCTTTCATATACAACACACCATACATGTAATAAAAGGTAGGTAAGAAGAAAAAAAAAAAAATCACATCACAACCACATATTAGTCTAAATAAAAATTTTTGATTAAAACCATTGTATTCGCTACAAAGTATTTCCAATCAATCCTTAAAATCGTAGAAAAATAATAGTTTGGATGGAGACAACCCCTCCATCTAAGTGTCATCATCACTAGATGTCGTCATCTGAGGACACCTCTGAATGTGCCTCCTCCTCAGCCGGTTCCTCCTCCGGTTCTTCTTCGGGTTCCTCCTCGGGATCTTCCTCGGGATCTTCCTCAGGCTCCTCTTCGGGATCTTCTTCAGGTTCTACTTCGGGTTCTACTTCAGGCTCTGCCTCGGGCTCGGCCTCAGGTTCTGCTGCGTTCTGATCGAGTTGCGTTTGTAGGATATCGCAACGTTCTAACGCTATTTCCGTTCGGGTCCTTGCTTCTTGGAGTTGTTCTTGCAAGTCTATCATCTCGGCTTGCATTTTCATCATAACCTTGGTTCGTTGTTCACTAGTCTCTTGCATTTCTTTCATTGCCGTTGTCATGCGGGCAATCTCCTCTTGAGTCTCGGTTCCATCTTTAAACAGTCTAGCAACATTTTCTCTAGTGTAGCGCATGTAACCCACATCACGCTCCAAACAAGAAACGACAGCTGCGAGGACTCGCTCCACAGGTTCGGTTAGGGGTGGTAAAGTGTTAGGGTAACCAGGGTGGTTCGGGTGAGGCAATGGGGGAACTTGTTCACGGTAGACCATACGTCTGATCATGTTGGGGTACCATTCCCAGCTAACGTCGTTATCATACAGGCCTCTGGATGGGCGATACCTCTTTGGTGCAGGAGCTTCGAGTTCCGGGACTACGCGGGGTGGCGAGGCAGTAGGTAACTGCGGTTCCTTCCCGTGAGCATGCGTCATCGAATCGGATGATGATGAGGGTGGCGTCGACATTCCTACAGGTAAGCCGTGTATATGCGCGCGTATGAGTGAAGGAGGTAAAGAGATAAGATTTAAAGACTACACAAGCCTATGTAGTGCGTAACTCTATAACTAATGGGTCGTCGCGGTTATAGTCTAGTATGCATGCAGCTTCTAGTTCGCTATAACCAATGGCTCTGATACCAATCTGTCACACCCTCAAAATCCACTAACGGAGTTTTACCGTCAGAGGGTGTGAACTGGCAGGATCGGAATCATTAGTTATAACCAAACCAAAGAAAAACGTTTAAATGAAAGTAAATGCGGAAGCGTAAAACCTTAATTCAAAAGTTGCGTCACGCAGGACGACTTAAAAACCAAAAGTAACTGTTTAAGTTTAAATTTGCAGAATAAAAGTGTTTTCAATAATGCATGCTCCTAAACCTTCTAGATACTATAACTACTATCCATGCATATCAATCATACCATACATACAAGATTATGGTTTGTGTTCTAATTCAAATCAAAGACAATCAATGAATCATGTAACAACATCAAGAATCATATTAATCTATCATCCAACTATCAAGAATCATATTAATCATATAACACCTAGAATCGGCTGAGTTAGGGTTTGCATACAACTCATTAAACATCAAAATTACACAACAAGGAGGTAAGGGATGATCAAGTATACCTTCCTAGCACCTAGTTCTTGGATTAAACTCTTGATTTGATGTGTGTGTGTGGAAGATTGTGGACGGCAGCCGTGAGTAGGGAGGAAGGGATTTCCGATCGGAGGTTATTAATAATAATAATAATAGTTAGGGTTTAGAGTTTATGTTATATTTATAAGCCAACAAGTTACATTCTAGTCCCTAAACTTCCAATTGTTGTTTTTCTCTAGAACATTCCATCATACTTGAACAATAAGTTACATGACCATACTATTATCACATAGCACATAATCCTAACACATAATAATCATATAATTAGTGTCTTGACGTTTGTCGTTTATTTGTCAATCGTTTGCGTTAACTCGTTTGCGTTTCGGTGCAAATCCCGAAAGACTACACATGTAGTAAGTGTTAAGCGTCATTTAAACCCTAGTTTAAATGTAATGAAGTGTGCGTTAAAGATTCAACAATCTTAAAGTTTGAATTGACGGAGTTGAGTTAACGAGGTTAACCTGAAATTGACGATTGTCACAAGAATGGATAGTTATACAAAGAAATTGGGTCGTCCCAACACACAATCAGAAACCTATTTAAATGAATGAATTAGTGGCAAGCAATGGTGGAGATGAATGGATTAGTGGTAAGCAATGGTGGCTGGAAAATCTTGGTTTGAGTTGGGGAAGATGAACATGTAAGAATAAATATATATTATATATTTATTAATATTAATATGGCCATCATTATCATTTATATTATATTAGATCAAAATATTAACTATACCTTGTTATATATTAGTTTGGTAATTGTTGATAAGCCATATTACCTATAATTAACTAATAAAGGGTTTCCCCATGGGTGTATCTAAAGAGAGATAATTATTAACATCATACCCTAATCACACACACATAATAATTTTGTGTGCCTCCTCTCTCCTAAACCGGGTTCCTCTCAAAAACCCTAGCACCATACTTAACTATACATCCTAAAGGGAAACTTGATCAAGATGACAAACATGTCGACTACATGAAACTCTGCTGCGGTTATTACTCTCCATGCTGTAACAGGTTCATAGGTTTAATATTTATCATGTTTTTCATTGCTTACATGAAGAACTGATCAACATGTGACATCAGAGTGATGTTGATTAATCAGTTCTTCATGTTTTCCCTAAATCTGGAATTAAAATCGAAAAACATAAATTTTTGATTAAAACCCAAATTTTTTCAGTTTTCTGTTTTCATGTTTTGTTAAGAAAACTGGTTATAATTGATAAAATTCATATCTAAAACTCTAATATATTCGAAATCTTTTAAAAATATGTTTAAGATTTCGATTCCAGAGAAAACTTACAAAACATTAGTTGAAGATGTTTCTTCGTGTTCATCATAAAAACCGAAGAATCGTCCTTATTTTGGATGAATCGTAGGATTAAAATATGTTGTTTCCAATTTTAATTTATTTTTTATCTATTAAATATTTTGAAACATGATATAGTTTAATCAATAAAAGATTTTAAAATCTTGGATAATTATAATTAAATCTTTGAAATTTGGAAACAAAATAATCCATTAAAATTCGAAATCCATCTTTATCACAAATGTTGGTACCATTTTTATAATTATATCAGAGTTACGGGTTTGTGCGAAAATATTAGCGTGGATTAAAATAATAATCTTTACATAACAAAAGCCGGGATTATAAAATACCCGTTATAATGTTTACAAAAGATTACTTGTTTTATAAAACCACCATTTAAATTTAATATCTATCAAAAATGATTAGAGCTATCAGATCGCCTATTCCAACTTCGATTCTTCAAGCGGCTAACCTTCGTTACCTGTAAAACAGTTTGAAAATACGTCAGCAACACATGCTGGTGAATAAGCTGACACATTAAATATTTACTTACTTAATTACCCCTCGAGACATAACTTAGGTCCGGCCTATCGTGACTTAGGAATAATCAAGTTTAAAAACAAAACACAATTACAAACTTAAGCTCTACTCGAAACCGCTCAGCAAACACCGCAACGTTCGAGGTTACTTAGCTACCATCAGTATACACATGATTACCCTCTCTCGGGCGTAACTTAGGTCCGGCCCATAGTGGAGGAGGCATATAACCAGGTGTGGCGTGGTGTGCCAACCGACATACCACATATGTAAGGATCCAAGCAAACGTACAAGACAGCCTAAGGGCCAACGATTATTTTTGTTCATAATGTTTTAGAGTTACGTAATCTCATGTAATTGGTTTATTTGACTCGATAATATAAGTTATAAAAGTTCGGCGTATTCACCTTTTCAAATGACCAGCTTCACTTCACTGATCGGTCTTTCTTGTTATCTTGGACCTATAGTACGAGTATAACTTTTTGTTAATACCAAATCTTTAATCCGGCTTAAGATCTTTAGTCTCTTTTGTATAATCTTTACCTCGATTATATTTTCTTTATGAACCTTTAGTTCAAAATACTTTTATTTCTTTAACAAGTTTAAACTTTTAGTTTTACTTCCTTATTTTTCTTAAACACTACGTTTAAGAAGAAGAAACAAATACTTTATTTCTTTACTTATTATTAATTAAGAAAATCAATAATGATAATATCAAAAACAAAGAGACATTTTACATCACATATTTCTGATTTATATTTTTCTTTGTTCTATTTTCTTTTTGTTTATTTTTGAGGTATCGATTATACCCTCGACTTAGAGTTTTAAACCTTTTAATATTATATTAATATTTTATTCGGGCATTATCCCTACCTTGGTTGGCTTATCAAACCCTAGACACATGGGCAGCACTTCGACACTTGCACGTTCTTCAAGAATCTTGGTCAACTCTTTTCTTGATCGCCGATCGTCAGTTCTCCTTTGGCACGCACTTCAAGGTGAATATCGGGTCGTCTCAGAACAGCACATACTTCAATGAAACATTATTGGTATGTGGCACGGGTTTCGAGGTAACATCGGTTTTAGGGTACGGATAACGAGGAGACTTGGCACGATTATCGAGGTAGAGTGAGAGAGTGAATTCTAGAGAGAGAAAGTGAGATATCAGATTTGGTGTGAGGAGTGATAGGGCTGAAGCCCTCTATTTATAGGCTGTTTTCGAGACCTATCGCGTTACGCGATGGTCCAGTGACCAAGCCGTCGCGTATCTCGACGTAGGTGTGATGAATCACCAATAGCTTTGCCATTTGGCGATCGAGGTGCCACGTGGGGACACGTGGCGAGACACGTGTCTCCCTGTCAGACCATGTCATCGTTATACGCGATGACGTTGGGTCTAAGGCCGTCGTGTATCGCGATCGGGACAGAAGACAGATTTTTCATTTTTGGTCCTTGGACATTGGAATTTGGTTTTTTTGATCCGATATTTTGACGATGTTACATCATTCGCACCTTGGAATGAATCTCGTCCGCAAGATTCGCTTCTTAGAACAAGTGGGGGTATTTTTTCTTCATTTCGGATTCAAGTTCCCAAGTGTATTCGGGGCCTCTTCTTGAGTCCTACCTTACTTTAACTAATTTCAATGTTCGTCTCTTATGTTTCTTAGTTTTAGAATCTTCGATTTGTATGGGTCGTTCTACAAATTTAAGATTTTCGTTTATTTCAACATCTTTTAGGGGCATAGACAAAGATTCATCGGCTAGACATTTACGCAGATTAGAGACGTGGAATACATCGTGTATTTTTTTTATTTCCTCGGGTAGTCGTAGGCTGTATGCGACAGTGCCGATTCGCTTGAGTATTTCGAATGGTCCAACGAAAAGTGGACTTAGTTTTCCTTTCTTACCGAAGCGAACAACACATATCCAAGGCGAAACTTTCAATAAGACTTTATCACCTATATTGAAATCTAACGGCTTACGACGGACGTCGGCGTAACTCTTTTGGTGGTCTCGTGCCGTCTTAAGTCGTCCTAGGATTTGTAACACCTTGTCATTAGTTTCTTGGACTATTTCGGGTCCATGCAATTGATTATCTCCGGTTTCAGAACAACATACCGGCGTTCTACATTTTTGGCCGTATAACGCTTCGAACGGTGCGGCTTGAATACTTGTGTGATAACTATTTGTTGGTGCATAGTGTCAGTAGTTCATAGTCTAGTGTCTGTAATCGAGTCTGTAATGTTTTATTATGTTTTGTATGTTTAAGCGAAGTTACTGACAAGTTCGCTTAACAGGCGAACTTGTTAGTCAAGCGAAGTTATGGACAACTTCGCCTGAACATGCCAGGCGAAGTTGTCGTGTATTTATATACCTAGCTTACGGCTTGGTTGGCAATTAGTTGTTTAAGTTCGTTTCAGTAGTTCGAGTTCATTGTAACGTGAGGAGGAGAGTCTGTAACGGTGATATTACGTCACGTGTTTGAGTTATAATATATAACGTGTGTTCGGTTATTTGTGTGTTTGTTTGGTTTTTGTTCTATACTCGTAACGATCTACGCAGGGATTCCGCACCTGAGTAGACCGATATATCTCGTGCGATCCGTCCAGGGAACCTACAATTGGTATCAGAGCTTTTGCTCGATTGTGTGGTTCGGGATATTCACGCGGGTATAAAAATCGTCCCGTTTCGACTATTCGCGGGACGTGTTTTCTGTGTTTGTGAGTCAATCTTACCTCCTACCATCGTGTTCAAGCCTTTGCACCGTCAAAAACCTCGTAAAATCCAGATTCCAGATCTGCAAAAACATCCGTGTTCATCAGGCGAGGTTGCCGTCAGGATACGTAGGGTTTCGGCGAAGATATAAGGTTAAGCGAAGTTATCCACAACTTCGCCTACCTTCTCAAGTTCGCCTAACTCAGCGAAGTTCTCTACAACTCCGCCTACCTCCTAAGTTCGCTTACCTTAAGCGAAGTTAATCATCAGCGAAGTTCTTCAGCGAAGTTAATCAGCGGCGAAGTTAAGGCTTAAGCGAAGTTATCCGTAACTTCGCCTACAGTACTTTTCAGAAAATTTTTTGATTTTTTCGGGTTTCTTACTTTTCGGGAAAGATGTCGTCGATTAACATCTCTGAGTTAGTGAAGATGGAAGTTGAAGCAGGGTCAGCTACTAAGGCCCCAAGATTGCTGAAGGGAACCGATTTCGTTGCATGGAAGGATCGGTTCATACAATATGTCAAGTACCAGGATGCGAAGATGTGGGTATGCATCCAGGATGGTTATATTCCACCAGTTATGGAGTATGAAGGTCGTGATCAAATCAAAAAGTATAGCAAAATGGAAGAAGAAGAGAAAAAGATGTATGAGGCCGAGAGCAAGGCTCATGCTGCTATTACTATGGGTCTTCCACAAGAGATCCTTCATACGTTTAGAAAGTACACGTCAGTAAGAGAGCTTTGGGAAGCTCTTGAGAACAGATTTGAAGGGAATGTAGGAATCCGTGCTTCAAAGATAAAATTGCTCAAAACCCAGTTCTCAGTCTTCAAGTATTTGAAGAATGAATCTTTAGATGATATTATCACTCGATATTACCATCTGATGACTGAATTGAGTAACTATTCAATTTCCTACCGAGAAGAAGAAATAGTTGAGAAGCTTCTAGATGCTCTCCCACCAAAATGGGAGATGTACACTGTGCTGATGAGGGAAGACAAAGACTTTCCCACATATGATCTAGAAACGGCAGTCAACAAGCTCAGAACCTTTGAGCTTAACATGGTCAGAAAAGAGACACCTATGGATCAGGTTCAAGATCCAGGTATGTATGGAGCTAAAGTCAACACTAGCTCAGGATCGAAGACTGAATCTGCTGCCTACTACTCGAAGGGAGAGTCGGGCGCAAACTCATCACATGAGGGTCATGTGTCAGTCAACACAAATGGTGATGTTTGCTATGTAGCAGGTGGATCGAGTGGTTCTCAACCCCAGGTAAGCAAGAGTAGTTGCTCTCCAAGTATTCCCAGCAACAACTACTCCCAGATGCCTATGAGTGTCAAGTCTGCTGAAGAGCAGTTTGGTCTCTATGCCTCTTTTATTGCTTCCTATGAGAACTACATTCAAGGGAAGGTTGTTGATCCAGCTATGTTGGATGAAGATTATGACCAGATTGATGCTGACGATCTGGAGGAAATGGATCTGCAATGGCAGATGGCCATGATCGTAAGAAGAGTGAAGCGGTTTATGAGGAAGACCGGAAGAAAGTTTGTCGGTGGAAAGCCAGGGTTTGACAAGACGAAGGTGAGATGCTACAATTGTCAGCAAAACGGTCACTTTGCAAAAGAATGCAGGAATGAGCGTGTGAAACGAAGTCAGGGTAGGTCTCCACAGCAAAGTGAGGGTAGAAAAGATTATAGTGCCATGATGTCCAGAGAAGATGGTGAATACAACTGGAACCTGCTTTCTAAAGAAACTTTTGAGCAGGCAAATTTGGCAAAGGTAGAAACTGAAGAAAGTGAGAAGGTTACCGGAGAGGAAAAAGCTCTTATGGCAGACGTTAATGACCAGCTCTCCGAGGTATGTTCTAAACTTACATGCTCTAAATGTGAAAACTTGTCTGAGCAATTAGCAACTATAACCGATCAGTATGTTAGGTTGGATGCTGAATTTAAAACCTTAAAAGAAGATCATCATTTTACAAAAGCAAGAGAAAATAGCTATAAAGTCAAAATAAAAGCTTGTGAAAAAGATGTTAAAAGTTTAAAAACAAAACTTGCTGAAAAAATTGAAGTGATTGATTTAAGTTATGAAGTTTTGGAAGAAAAAACCAAACTAATTGCTGATAGAGAAAAACAGATTGCTGATCACCAGGTAAAAGTCGTGGAATTGAATAGAAAACTAGAGCAGTTCAGAAATTCTTCTGCTATTCTTGATCACCTTGTTAGTGATCAAGGTTCCTCTGCTAAGAGAGGAGGAATCGGTTATCATGATGTTCCACCACCTTATAATCACAATTACACTTTTAACCCTAGTGTTCAGAAATCTGTTGATTTTGAGGTTGCTCAGACAGTACCAGTTAAAGTAACTTGTAAAGAACCAAATGTTAGTGGAGGCGAAACAAGTTCGCCTGTTTCAAGTGTTAAAATTTCTGATCAAAGTTCAGTCTCATCAGATTCGGATAAGTCATCCGAGTCTGGTAAGGCAAAAGAGGAGGTGGTATTACCCAATGGTGGAGAGAAAGATAAGACGAATAAAAAGAGAACTCCACTAAACCCGTAAGTCCAACCATATGTGAGACGAACGGGCGGTAATAAAGCCTCGACATCTAAAACACCGGTTGATAAAAAAGTTGAGCATAGGTGTTGTTTTAGATGTAATCAATTAGGACATCTTGTTGCAAATTGCCCTCTGAAGCAGCGATTCAGAGGTGTGAGGCCTACTAAAACTGAGAATAAGCCTAATAGTAATTATCATGCTCCTAAAAATGAAAACCATTTAAAATTCAAAAATGTGACTAATTCAGGTTTTCATAGAAACAAATCTCAGTTTTACACTGCTAATAACCAAACCACAAGCTATAATTCTTTCAATTCACAAAGGTTTGGAAGGCCTCACAATCAATCTTCAAGGAGGTTTCCTAATAGGACTTACAGGAATTATCGAGATACTAACTTTGGAAAGCCAAAGTTTGGGATGTATAGATCCAAGACCAATTGGTCTTGGGTCCCTAAATTCTAATCTTTTGCTTTATTGTGCAGGAACAGTTGAACAGGGCTGCCAACAATCTTTGGGTTGTAGATAGCGGCTGTTCCCGGCACATGACGGGTAACAAATACTTGTTACACGATTTGAAACCTGTTCAAGGAGGGAGAGTGAGATTTGCCGGTGAAAGTGGTGGCAAGATTACAGGAATGGGAACGGTGTCGAACGGAAAGATGACATTGGAGAAAGTTAACTTTGTGGAAGAATTGAAGCACAATCTGCTGAGTGTGTCGCAGATCTGTGATAAGGAGTACACCGTTCACTTTACAAAGAATGAGGCGATTGTGTTGAAACATGGTTTTCAGATACCAGAGGAGTGGATTGTGATGAAGGCTCCACGTGAAAGAAATACATATATTATGGATATGAGATCAACTGAAATGGCCACAGAAGAATCATGCCTTATGACAAAAGCAAGCGAATCGGAGTCCGAATTGTGGCATAGGAGAATGGGACACATTCATCTTCGGAAGATGAACCACACTGTCAGGAATGGACTTGTGCTGGGCGTTCCCTTGAAGAATTTCAATTTTGAAGATAAATGTATAGCGTGCAAGAAGGGAAAGCAGCACAAGAAATCCCATCTCACCAAGAAAGTCAATACAATTGCCAGTACTCTGGAGTTGCTTCACATGGATCTCTTCGGTCCCGTGAATGCAAAAAGTCTAGGAGGAACTTCTTATTGCTTGGTGATCACTGATGACTACTCACGATATTCGTGGGTATATTTCCTGAAATCAAAAGACGAAACGGCTCAGATGGTGAAGAATTTGATTACCAAAGTTGAGAACGTTATGGATAAAAGGGTTAAGTTCATCAGGAGTGACAATGGAACGGAGTTCAAGAATTTTGAGATGGAGATCTTCTGCCTTCAGAGAGGGATTGAACACCAATACAGCGCTCCGTATACACCGCAACAGAATGGAGTGGCTGAAAGGAAGAACAGAACATTAATTGAAGGAGCCAGAACAATGCTGGCTGATTCAAAGCTTCCTGTGGTGTTTTGGGCTGAAGCTGTTGCTACAGCCTGTTATGTTCTGAATAGAGTCTTAACTGTTAAAAGACTTGGTAAAACGTGTTATGAGCTTATGCATGGGAGAAAGCCCAACTTGAGTGGTCTTGAACCATTCGGGTCCCCTTGTTCGATTTTGAAGACAAATTCTAAATTTGGTGAAGTAGCCGATGAAGGAATCTTAGTTGGTTATGTAGTTGGGACTCCCAACAGACGTGTCTTCAATACATCGACCAGCAAGGTTGAGGTGGTGTGTAACACCGATATCACAAGTTACCAACCGCCAAAACCAAGCAACGGACCTGCGGAGTTTTTCGACTATGTTAAACTTTTTAAGTCTTTTAACATACCGTATTTGGATATTGCTGAAGAAGAAGAGAGAGTTGCTACGAAGATGATCCTTGATGAGGAAGAAAACCTATTGCAAAGACAGCTGATCGATAAATGTCAACCTTCCTCATCAAATGCTATCGATACCTCTGCTGCCTCGACTGAAGAAAAATTTTTCAATCCGTTTCACTCTCAGCATGAAACAACCATTGACGAGCTCTCTTCTAACTTGGAAGACAATTTGCATGTCGGTTCTGTTCCGACCACGAGAATTCATAAAGATCACCCTTTGGAGAATGTGATTGGTGATGTGTCCTCCGGTGTACAAACAAGACGTAGTTTGAATGAGCACATCTGTGTTTACACAAGCATCAAGGAGACAGGGATAATCAACGAATGCTTGTACACCTGCTTTATCAGCCAGATTGAACCGAAGAATTATCAAATGGCTCTCAAGGACAGCTCGTGGGTCGAAGCTATGCAAGAAGAGTTGGCTCAATTCAAGAAAATGGAAGTTTGGACTTTGGTTGAAAAACCGAAGCATGTGCATGCGATTGGCACAAAATGGGTGTTTAAGTGCAAGAGAGATGAGAAAGGGATTATCATAAGAAACAAGGCGAGGCTAGTCGTTAAAGGTTTTAATCAACAAGAGGGGATTGATTATAATGAAGTGTTCGCTCCTGTCGCAAGGTTGGAAGCCATTAGATTGTTTTTGGCGTTCGCTTCTTATAAGAAGATGAAGGTATTTCAGTTGGATGTGAAGAGTGCGTTTCTGAATGGGAAAGTTGATGAGGTAGTGTATGTTGAGCAACCTCCGGGTTTTCCTGACCCAGACTTTCCTGATCACGTGTACAAGTTAAGCAAGGCATTGTATGGACTACATCAGGCACCTCGTGCCTGGTATTCAACTTTATCAGATTACTTGCTTGAAAATGGGTTTGAAAGAGGGAAGATTGATAGCACGTTGTTCGTTAAGAGAGAAGGAAGCGACTTCCTGCTGGTCAGGAGTTTGAGGCCGTCATGAAGAAAAGGTTTGAAATGAGTGCTATGGGTGAACTAACTTTCTTTTTAGGATTGCAGGTTGATCAGAAGAAGGATGGGATGTTCATTCATCAGACCAAGTATGTCCATGATGTGCTCAAACGCTTCAAGATGGAGGATAGCACTCCATTCGACACTCCAATCTGCGTCAATCACAAATTGGGTGCTGAGTCAGACGGTGATGCAGATGTGGACCCAACTCAATATCGGGCTATTATAGGTTCTTTAATGTACTTAACTGCTTCTAGGCCTGATATAATGTTTGCTGTTTGTCTTTGTGCACGCTTTCAGGCAAACCCAAAAGAATCTCATCTGAAGGGTGTGAAGAGGATACTGAGGTATCTCAAGGGCAAACCGAAGCTGGGGTTGTGGTACCTGAGAGGAGGAGACTTGGAGCTAGTCGCTTACACAGATTCTGATTATGGAGGGTGCAATCAGAGTCGGAAGTCAACAACTGGAGGATGTCAGTTTCTTGGTGGCAGATTGGTGTCGTGGCAATGCAAGAAGCAGACTTCAGTCGCAATTTCAACTTGTGAAGCAGAATACATGGCAGCATCCAACTGCTGCTCCCAGGTTCTTTGGATTCAACAACAGTTGCGCGACTATGGTCTGAATTTCTTACTTACTCCTATTTGCATTGATAACACAGCTGCTATCTCAGTAACTAACAATCCCGTGAAGCACAGTAAAACTAAACATATTGACATACGTCATCATTTTATACGGGATTGTGCTGAGAAGAAACTGATTGTGCTTGAAAAGGTGGATACGCTTGATAATTTTGCTGATCTTTATACTAAAGCGTTTGACAAAACAAGATTTCAAAACCTTATCGAGCTGAATGGGATGATCAATCCAGAGTAACCATGCTTTTCATGTTATATTTAAAAAAAAAAAAAAAAAAAACGTCACTATCGCTTAAAAATATGTCGGTTGCCTTAGTTTGAAGGACTTGTCTTCGGATATGTTTTGGTCCTCATTTTCTACTTGTAGAATTTGAGGATAGCCATTAACCAAAGGACTGAAAGTGACCAGGGCGGTTTATGATGAGTTTTCATTCTTTCGCTTGAAATTAGTCGATCATACTTAGTTAGAAGGACACATACTTGTATGTGGTCGGTCCAGCTGATCCATTGGATCTTCGGGATAGCCGTTTACCTAAAGACTTTGTTTTGGTCGGGGCGATTAATGTTAAAATTTTTTTAAGGGAAATGAAATTATTTTTCAAGTCTACTACTTCGTAAGAAGTTCGTTTGCTATGTTTAACAAAAAATTGATCTAACCTTGGAAAATCATAGATATACTGATTCTGTGTGCTTAACTACTGAAGTTATTAGGCTTAAAAGGCTTTATGACAGTTATTGAATGTCATGGTAGCTTTTTATGGTGCGTAAAAGTAGATGTGATACAAACTAAAACTACTTGATTTTACGTGGAAACTCCTTATGAGTTTTGCATGTCTCCATATATATCTTTCCGAATGATAGGCAGAAAAGCGATTACCCAGTCATACACGAGCCCGTAAGTGTTCTGATTCCCGTGAAGATAGCGTGTCAAGAAACTGCAGTGATCCAGATTCGGGACTTGCAGTTGTTTACTACTCTGAAGTCTATATGAATGTTTAATAAAACAAAAAAAAAAAAAAAGACTTATGAGTTATTGAAACATTCTAGAATTCAAAATATCAAGACTTCTTAATCATGGAGTAAGAAAGAGAACGGGAAGCAGATGAAGAGTAATTACAAACTTAAGCAGACACTAAGGGTCGAGGTCAATTCGGGGTGACTTGGGGAAAGCCAAATATGCTTTGAGAATAGATAGGAGGCATCATAATCTCTGAGTTGTTGTCCACTTAATTTTTGAGCTTAATTGAACTTAACTCGTATCACAGAAACGATGAAAACCATCTTAAGTTATTTACCTGCTTACAACCTGTCTCTTTATGTCATAATACAGCTAAACACGGATATATGTGACAGTCACGTAATTAGTATGATTCCTGTTCGGATCTTTTCTAAAACGTAGTAGTCCCTATCGAGACTGAAATTTGATCCCTTATATTTTTTTTTAAAAGGGTTTCTTGTACTTAGGTAGTTTTATAATTTTGTATCTGGTTACTTGGACTTGATCGTGTCATTTAATTCTTAAAGGGAAGTTTTAAAAGTTAATTGAAAAATGTTCAAATTATAAGGGTTGATTTTGTAAATATAGGCGATGTTGTTAAACAGGCGAACTTGTGAATAACTTCGCCTAGGCGAAGTTAACCGTAACTTCGCCTGTGTAACTCCGCCCCTATATAAAGAATACTTAAGGTCAACAGTTTCATTATTTTCATTATCAGCGAACTTATTCCGAGATTTCCAGCGAACTTATCCGATAAACAAGCGATCTTATCTTTCGATTTCATCTTTGTTCTTTTTCCAGATTTCGTTTCGATTTCAAGGTTCGTGGTGTCGGTACATCGTGTTGTCAATGCTTATCAAAGGTCGTTTTGACCTGTTTCGATACCTCGGACCGACGGCTTTTTGAACCGGATTTTAAACCTTGTTTTTACGTGCTCATGAACAACCTAATCGTCTATATATCCTTAATATCTTGTGTTTGGGAGTTCTTAATCGTCAAAATTGACCGAAACACCAAATTTTCGATGTTGAATCGACCTTACTGTCGTCGTTTCAGATTCAGGCGAACTTAAGGTTTAGGCGAAGTTATCCGTAACTTCGCCTGAGTCTAAACTTCGCCTGAGGCGATGTTATGGTGAGGCGAAGTTAACATTAACTTCGCCTGGACCTTTTAATTTTTTAATTATTAGACGAACTTAAAGATGAAGCGAAGTTGTTCCAAGCGAAGTTGTTCCCAACTTCGCCCCAACTTTAACTTCGCCTATACAGATTTTATCACAACTTCGCACATGGTAACAAGCGAACTTGTGGTACGCCTTAACGTTTATCTAACTTGGTTCGTTTGTTGCAGATATGGCTGCAGTAGCAGGTGCTGGAGGTGCTTGAGGTGACGATGGAGATAATCAGAGGCAATTCTTCCCAGGTCACAACATGTTCATCACCTTAGACCCGGAAGCGAGTGGTGTGGAGGATTACCGCGAGATAATCACATTCCTCCTTCGCTCGAGGATATTCCACGCTATCACGACGACTCTGCCGATATCCTTACCCAATATCGAGGATTTCTGGCAGACTGTGGAATACGATTGCCGCGTTGAGCCCCCGGTTATGCGAGCAACCGTCAACAATCAAGAGGTTCAGTTCTCATATGAACAGATACGGGTGGCTTTACGGTTCGGTGAGGAGACTAGGGATGACCCTACAGAGTTTGTGGCTTCGTTCCGTGATGGAGCGTTTCTCCGAATGGGCTATTCTGGTCCATTAGGTGATACTCAGAGGAGGAAGGGTTTCCTACTCGATCAGTGGCGCTTCCTCATGCACGTAATGATTGTCTGCATGTCAGGGAGGAAGGCGGGCACTGACGGGATGGGTGCGACCATGCAGTCCGCAATGACTGCTCTGACTTATAACAAACGTTATAGCTTCAGTCAGATGGTCTTTTATGAGATCGATAGACAGAGGAGAGCGATGGCTCGTGAGAGGTTCATCATGTATCCAAGATTCATTCAGATGATCTTGAATCATGTTGCTCCCACGTTGCCTCAACGACGTCCAATACGATACGTGGAGAATGTGAGCAAACGTATCTTCGCTCAATGCCGCACATCCAGTGCGAGGAGCAAGCCTGAACTGCGTCCAAGGCATACTCCACTCTTTGGGTACTTAATAAACCCGGGGTATGTGCCAGCTCGTGGGGATGAGTTCAGAGACCCTCAACCACGACAGGTAGGAGCACCTCGAGATGTACCTGCTGTGCCTGTTGTGTCGGCTGAGGAGGATGTAGACCTTGATGCTGCATTTGGCGGCCAAGGGTTCTTCGACATGGACCGGTTTGATCCGCAAGAAGAGGTGCAGGTCTCTGCTGCACAGGTTCGGGAAGTGAATGTTACTAGAGCAGCTACGACGGTGGCTGACTCAGATCTTGATGATGTTATGGATGAGGCAAGAAGGATGTTGGTGAGACGAGAAAGGACGATTGGGAAGAGAAAGAGGACAGTTGATGATACTGAGTCAGAAGAAGAAGAAGAGGATATTCACTAGTTGATTAGACGTTCAAGACGGGAAAGGACAGGTGCAGGTATGGGAGCTGGAGAGACTTCAAGAGTTGTACGTTTCGCTCCATCCGCACTGTCAGGTATGTCGATTGTTCCTACATCTGTACAGGTCACAGGTTTAAGCGCCGCGGAAGTTCCCGTGGTGGCTACATCAGCTGTCGGCATCCCATCAATCACTACTATCCAGCTGCCGACTCTGGAGATTGTGTCTTTACCACCTCCAACGCTTACTCCTTCAGAGGTGGTGGCACAATTTGTAGAGTCGACGGTCGTTGCAACTGCAGGGTTGTCGGTCACGATACCACCTGCGGTTACGTCCACAACTGCTTCTGATGTCCCGGTTACATTCGAGATCCCTGCTGAGTATACTCAAGACACATCTAAAATGAGGTTTGATTTCGATGCAACCCTCTCAGACTCGGAGAGAATAGCTGCACTTGAACGGGTCGTGGCAGAGCAATCGAGGATAAACTTTATCCAGACCCAGGCTATTCAGCGCCTTGTAGCAGAGAATCAACTACAGTCGTCCCTCCTGGTTGAACATGGGAAAATTATAGATGCTATGAAGGAGTTCTTGGCATCTCAGGGGGAGACAGGCTGTAGAGGCGACGAGTTAAGGACAAAGAAGAGAAATGATAGAGACGATGATCCCAATGCATCGAAAGGTGCAGGTGGTGAGTTGCCAAGAACTACTCAAGCTCTTGGGACTTCCACAGCTCAGGGGGAGTCTGCAGGTGCAGTTGGTGGTGATGAGGTGGTGATGGTTGATGATGAAGATGATGTGATTGATGCTTTGAAAGAATTAGATGATGATATGCTAGATTATGATGTGATGTTTGATGATGATGTGCTGCCTATTGAGGAGATTGAGAAGATTGGCGCACAGATTGTGATTGAAGAAGATGTTGAAGAAGGTGAAATAGTAGAAGAAAATGTTGAACACGAGATCCCAGATATTGAGAAAGCCGATATGGGTAATGAGATGGAAAATGATGAGACTGAATGGGAAGAGCAGCCTAGGTGGAAGGAAGGCTATGCTCAGTGGTTCGTCAAAACGAAGAAACCAGCGGTTCCTACAATGTTTAAGAAGAGTTACAATATCAAAGGCTATGCCGAAGCGAAGAAAGGGATTATTTGCTGGATCTATGATGAGCAGTTGAAGCTCTTTGTGATTAAACGGTATGACGGCGTTCAGTATTTTAAAAGAATGTTAAGGTCGTTGAATACACTGCCAGAATGTGAAGTGAAAGACTTAGCCAGATTGGGGTTAATCAATCGAAATGACGATAATATGGCTAGAGTCATTGAGAAAATTGTATGGAGAGAGAGTATAAAAGAGAAGAAGTTTGAGCTGTTGAAACCGCAGAAGGGAAAACTTGTTGAAGACAAGGATAGAGGTTTGAGAGCTGATGGAAAACCTTGTATGGTCATGAAGTATAAACCGATCCGGTGCCTGAAAGAAGTACCGATGAAGCTAATGCCCAAGGATGTGCTTAAAGACCTAAAGTGGTGGTATGTGGATTGTGAGACAGCAGAGGCGGTGATGGAAGACGAGGATGAACAGGAGCTCCTAAGAGTTTACGATCCGATGCATTTGGTAAACTTATCGCAAGCTGATTTGAAGGTGCTTAATGAGAAGAAAATCTTTTATATTCCTGCTTGGAAGGACGAAGCGAGGAAGTATCAAAGAGTTGTGTCAGTTTGTGTTAGAGAAGGAGTGCATGCGTGAAGAGACAAGATTGAAGATTACGAGACAAGTGCTTAAAGATCAAGATATGAAGCTACTGCCAAGGGGGAGTCTGTTGGTGCATAGTGTCAGTAGTTCATAGTCTAGTGTCTGTAATCGAGTCTGTAATGTTTTATTATGTTTTGTATGTTTAAGCGAAGTTACTGACAAGTCGCTTAACAGGCGAACTTGTTAGTCAAGCGAAGTTATGGACAACTTCGCCTGAACATGCCAGGCGAAGTTGTCGTGTATTTATATACCTAGCTTACGGCTTGGTTGGCAATTAGTTGTTTAAGTTCGTTTCAGTAGTTCGAGTTCATTGTAACGTGAGGACGAGAGTCTGTAACGGTGATATTACGTCACGTGTTTGAGTTATAATATATAACGTGTGTTCGGTTATTTGTGTGTTTGTTTGGTTTGTGTTCTATACTCGTAACGATCTACGCAGGGATTCCGCACCTGAGTAGACCGATATATCTCGTGCGATCCGTCCAGGGAACCTACACTATTGTTATATGAGAATTCCATTAGGGGAAGATGGTCATCCCAACTTCCACCTAAGTCGATCACACAAGCGCGGAGCATATCTCCAAGCGTTTAAATTGTCCTTTCGCTTTGCCCATCAGTTTGAGGATGACAGGTGGTGCTAAGGTTTAACTTGGTTCCTGACACTTGTTGGAAGCTTTTCCAGAAATTAGAAGTAAAGCGACTGTCTCAATCAGAGATGATAGACAGAGGAATTCCATGCCAAGCAACAATGTTGTTCACATAGATTCACGCTAATCTATCCATTGAGTATGTCTCGTTGATCGGTATAAAGCTTGCGGATTTTTTTAACCTATCAACTATAGCCCAAATTGCATTATGCTGACGAGTGGTTTTTGGGAGTTTTGTGATGAACTTCATAGTTATCATTTCCCACTTCCAAACGGGAAGTTTGGGTTGCTGAAGCAACCCTGAGGGCTTTTGATGTTTAGCCGTGACCTTCAAACACGTTAAACATTTTGCAACATGCAAACCGATGTCCTTTTTCATTCCATTCCACCAGTAGTTTGATTTAAGATTTTGATATATTTTGTCACTACCGGGGTGCATCATGTACTTAGATTTGTGTGCTTCACTCATTATCTTTTCACGCACGTCTACAACGATCGGAACCCAAATCCTGTTTCCAAGTCTGAGTATACAATCGTCACCTTTGACTAGCGAGTCAATGGTGCCATACATTTTTCTTCGGAGATCTAGTTTTCATTAATCGCTTGAAGTTGGGCGGATTTGATTTACTAGATCTGATCTACTTGGAGTTCTAATCGTAGCGCTCAAACTCTTTTTGGTTTCTCATGTTCTTTACAACTTAGGGCATCAGCTACAACGTTAGACTTCCCTTCATGATAGACGATTTCACAGTCGTAATCGTTCAATGTTTCCATCCAGCGTCTTTGACCCATGTTGAGTTCTTTTTGCTCGGAGATGTGTTTCAAACTTTTGTGTTCGGTATACACCACAAATTTGACTCTATAGAGATAGTGCCTCCATATCTTTAAAGCAAAGATTATGGCGCCTAACCCTAAATCGTGAGTTGTGTAGTTCTTTTCGTGTACCTTAAGTTGACGAGAGGCGTAAGTGATTACTTTTTTTCGTTGCGTTAGTACGCATCCTAAACCAGAATGTGATGCGTCACTAAAAACAAAGTCCTCAGTACGTTATGACAAGGCCAGTATAGGTGCATTGGTGAGTTTTTGTTTGAGTATATCGAACACCTCTTGTTGTTTGGTTCCCCATTCATACTTAATATTTTTACGGGTTAACGAAGTTAGAGGAACAACAATTCGAGAGAAATTTTCAATGAACCTACGATAATAGCCGACCAAACCTAAGAAACTACGGATCTCGGTTGGCAAATTAGGAATCTCCCACTTAGAGATAGCTTCAATATTTGCGGGGTCCATTTTAATTCCATTTACGTATACGATGTGACCTAGAAATTTCACTTCGTGAAGCCAAAATTCGCATTTCGCGAACTTCGCATACAACTTCTAGGTTCTAAGTAATTCAAGTAAGATTCTGAGATGCGAAACATGATCTTCTTTGGACTTAGAATAAGTAAGTATGCCGTCGATGAATACAATAACAAATTTATCTAAGTAAGGTTTACAAATACAATTTATCATGTCCATGAATGCAGCTGGGGCATTAGTGAGACCAAACGGCATGACCGTGAACTCATAATGGCCATACCTTGTTCGGAACGCGGTTTTTGGGATATCTTCGGATTGAACCTTGAGTTGGTGATAGCCAGAACAAAGATCTACCTTAGAGAAATAGCTCGCGCCTTAAAGTTGGTCGAACAGATCATCGATTCAGGGTAGTGGGTGTCGGTTCTTGATGGTTACTTTGTTAAGTTCTTGGTAGTCGATACACATTCGCATAGATCCATCATTCTTCTTGACGAAAAGAATTGGCGCTCCCCACGGTGACGAACTTGTATGGACGAATCCTTTCTCGAGTAGTTCGTCTAATTGCTTATTCAATTCCTTCATCTTAGTTGGTGCTAAACGATATGGAGCTTTGGCGGTTGGAGCATTTCTGAGCATGAGATTAATCCTAAACTCGACTTCTCGATCGGGAGGAATTCCAGGGAGTTCATCGGGAAAGACATCAGAGAATTCGGAGAAAATAGGCACGTCCTTTATATCTTTTGGTTTGGATTCTTCGGTGACATAGGTCATGAATGCTAAGAATCCTTGATTTAAACACTTGTTAACCCTAATCATGGAGATTATGCTAACCTTTCCAGCGTCTTTGTCCCCTTCAATTTGAATGATTCGTTTATCAGGGGCTCGAAGTTCAACGGTTTTGCTATTGAAAATGACACGAGCTTGATTATTGGATAACCAGTCCATACCAAGTACTATATCAAAACCAGCAAGAGTTATGGGCAACAATTGAATAGGTAGAACATAACCAGCTAATAAGATTTTTCCGTTTTCTAAGGCTTCGGAGATTTTAATGACTTCGCCACCAGCGGTCTCGACGCTTACAGTTTTATTTTATTTTGTTAGAGGTTCGTTTAATAGACCACAAAAATTATAATCTATAAAACATAAGTTGGCACCAGAATCAAACAAAACTCTTGCATACGTGTCGTTAACTAAGAACATATCGGTGATTGTTTTCGGCATGTTGGCCGCTTTCTTAGTATCAAGAACGAAGACTCTTTCATTCCCCTTCTTCATTTCGTTCTTTTGACCGCTTCGACCCGCACCTCCAACAATGGGTTTGTTCTTGGGGCACTGAAAGCTTAGGTGACCCATTTCCTTGCAGTTATAGCAAGTAATCGTCTTTTTCCAACAATCGGCCGTTACGTGGCTGGGTTTGGGACACAAGTCACAAACAGTTTAGACGGAGCAAAGTGGAATCTGCCTTTGTGGTATTTCTTACAGAATTTGCATTAGGTGTAGTTGGAGTTGGTTCCAGTCTTTCGTTGTTCCACACCCTTGCCCTTGAATCGGGCACTTCCTATTTTCTTGTGGTCGCTTGACGACACTTTTTTCTTAGTTTCCTCTTTGTTACGAATCAAACCATTCATTAGATAACCAACCAATTCTATTGAGGAATCAATAGTTTGAGGTAAGTGAGACCTCACCATGTCGCGAATTTCCCGCAGGAGCCCCCAAATATATCGTGCGACTTTGCTGGATTCAGGAGTTACCATCTGGGGAACAAGTCGACAATATTCATGAAGCTTGGTGTTGTATTCACGAAGATTGGTTCCAATGACTTTATGATTAAGAAATTTGGTTTGGATTTGGTCGGTTTCATGCATCGGACAGAAATTCGCCAGCATCATCTCCTAAAACTCCTCCCATAACAAGTTGTACAATGTTTGTCTCCATTTGCTCATAATGAGATTGTTCCACCACTCCTGAGCTTCTCCTTTGAACATCTGCTCCGTGTATTGGATTTTCTCTTGCTCGGCACATTGCTGATGATTACAATCGACTCCATTTCCTCCAACCATCTAAGTGTTGCAATGGTGCCTTTATCGCCATAAAATACCTTTGGTCCAAAGTTTTTGAAGTTCTTGAACGGACAAATTTCAATTTTTAGATTTTTGAACTTTCGATTGAACTCTCCTCCAGCGTTTGATTCGTGAACGCTTTCTTTGATGTGAGGCGGATTAGGACGAGATTTAACAGATTTTCGAGAGTGTTCGACATAATGAGTTTGCCTAGTTTGAGTTCTAATGCCTGGCACGGCTTTCTTTATCATTTCTTGGATTTGGTTCATGTATTTTTCGGGTATTTGTTGATATTTTTCGTTTTGGGCGCGGTTATCTTCTTTTCGAGAAGCTTCCGCGTTGTGTTGATTTTCTTGATTCGACATTTCTGAAATATTTAATTCTTTTCTTTAAAAGATATTTTATTCATTTATTTATATATATATATATCTTAAAGATATATATATATATATATATATCATTACATTACACACACACATATATATATATATATATATATATCATTACTTGATATATATATTTCCCTATCCTTACTAGAACGGTTTAACGTTCTTTATTTTAAAACACACAACGATAAAAACAACACGTAATCACATTCTAGTCCTTCATAAATTTCTTGACCATCCTTGTCATCTTGTTGCACTTGTGAAGAAGCTTATATCCTATCTTATTCTTTTTGATTCCATCATCAGCCACCTTCTTCCTTAACTCATCGGTCTCGTGCAGTTCTCGATCAAGATGTTCTTCTTGAGATTTCGGAATGACATTTGGATATCCGTATTGTGGAGGTGGATCACAATATCCCATCATCACGATGTCGTAGTGAGTCTTTGGATATGGTGACGATGTAACATCAGATGGGTAGTTGAAAAAGGCCTCATATGCTTCCTTTTGTTGACGGATCTCATCTACTTGCTCCGCAATTGAAGGAATTTTGCCTTGATATGGTGGAAAGTTTGGCTGAAACTTGTTCTTGGTTTCTTGAATGTATTGCACATAGGGGTCCGCTGAACCATAGCTTAAGTCCATGTGGAAGAATGGTTGCACGCATCCTTGATCTGGTGGACAGTCACATTTTGATGGTCCTTCTCTTGGAGTTGTTACTGCTTCAGAGATCTCTTCATCTTCTTCTTTTTCTTCTTCTTCTTCTTCCGAATCATCCTCCATTGCTGTTTTCGTCACCATCGGGTCCAAGTGGTACTTTTCGTACGGTTGAGTGTCTCTTATATTTGGCATTTGAGAAGGTCCATTGTAGGCATTGGGGTGAGAATCAACAGAGTTGTAGGCAGAGGTTCCAGTGTGCCATCACCTTTGGTCGGAGTGGCATTGCATCCAATCGGAAGAGTCGGACTCAGGTTCCACCTTGATTTGTTTGTTGGCTTAAAATGTATAAGACAGATGGGAATTGGATGGATGATACATCGGGATGTCAGACGGGTGATACGTCGGAATGTCGGATGGGTAATACTCCGAGATTCTTGACGGATGACAACTTGATGTTCTTGGAGGATCGTACCTTTTCATCGATTGATCATCGGGTAAGTTGATTGGTAGTTGTTCAGTACCGGGAAAGTAAACCGGTGTGGGTCGTTCAATTGGGTGATCTTGGTTGAAGAAATCTTCATAATAATCTTCACTCGTGTTGTCCTTCGGAATTGGTTCGGGGTTTCCAGCTCTCCTTGCGTCTCGCATGAAGCAGTCTATTATCTTCTTGAATGACATCTATTGGGTGGTTTAGATTGATGAGGGTTAGAAAATGTTTACCAGCCTATCTTGTCCCTAATTATATATAACAAATAATAATACTTAATCACTTGGATCGAATCTTAGGTATTATTAACTAATATCTAATTCGCTAAAATCGATGACTCTGATACCAACACTTGTCAGACCCCAAGCTACGGCCTAGGCGTGTGACCCAAATGTTGGTACCTTTTTGTAATTATATCAGAGTTACGGGTTTGTGCGGAAATATTAGCGTGGATTAAAATAATAATATTTACAAAACATAAGACGGGATTATAAAATACCCGTTTTACTACTTACAAAAGATTAATTGTTTTATACAAACCACCATTTAAATTTAATATTTATCAAAAATGATCTAAGCCATCAGATCGCCTATTCCAACTTCGATTCTTCAAGCGGCTAACCTTAGTTACCTGTAAAACAGTTTGAAAATACGTCAGCAACACATGCTGGTGAATAAGCTGACGAATAAAATATATATTTACTTAATTACCCCTCGAGACATAACTTGGGCCCGACCCATTGTGGCATAGGAATAATCAAGTTTAAAAACAAAACATAATTACAAACTTAAGCTCTACTCGAAACCGCTCAGAAAACACCGCAACATTCGATGTTATTTAGCTACCATCAGTATACACATGATTTCCCTCTCTCGGACGTAACTTAGGTTCGACCCATCGCGGCAGAGGCATATAACCAGGTGTGGCGCGGTGTGGCCACCGATTTACTACATATGCAAGGATCCAAACAAACGTACACGACAACATGAGGGCCAACGATTACTTTTGTTCATAATGTTTTAGAGATACGTAATCTCATGTAATCGGTTTATTTGACTCGATAATATAAGTTATAAAAGTTGGGCGTATTCACCTTTTCAAATGACCAGCTTCACTTCACAAATCGGTCTTTCTTGTTATCTCGGACCTATAGTACGGGTATAAGTTTCTGTTAATACCAGATCTTTAATCCGGCTTAAGACCTTTAGTCTCTTTTGTATAATCTTTACCTCGATTATATTTTCTTTATGAACCTTTAGTTCCAAATACTTTTCTTCCCTTAACAAGTTTAAACCTTTAGTTTTATTTTTTTATTTTTCTTAAACATTACGTTTCTTCTTCAAGAAGAAACGTATACTTTATTTCTTTACTTATTGTTATTTAAGAAACTCAATTAATGATAATACCAATAACAAGATATATTTTACATTACATATTTCTTATTTATATTTTTCTTTGTTCTATTTTCTTTTTGTTTACTTTCGAGGTATCGAGTATACCCTCGACTTAGGGTTTTAAGCTTTTTAATATTATATTAATATTTTATTCAGGCATTATCCCTACCTTGGTTGGCTTATCAAACCCTAGACACTTGGGCAGCACTTCGACACTTGCACGTTCTTCGAGAATCTTGGTCAACTCTTTTTTTGCACGCTAATCGTCAGTTCTCCTTTGGCACGCACTTCAAGGTGAGTGTTGGGTCGTCTTGGAATAGCACGTACTTCAATGCAACATCATCGGTTTGTGGCATGGTTTTCGGTGTAACGTCGGTTTTAGGGTACAGATAATGAGGAGACTTGGCACGATTATCGAGGTAGAGTGAGAGAGTGAATTCTAGAGAGAGAAAATGAGATATCAGATTTGGTGTGAGGAGTGAGTGGGCTGGAGCCCTCTATTTAAAGCCTGTTTTCGGGACCCATCGTGATACGCGATGGTCTAGTGACCAAGCCGTCGCGTATCTCAACGTTGGTGTGAGGAATCACCAATAGCTTTGCCACGTGGCGCTACGTGGAGAACTCGATGCCACACGGTGACACGTGGCGGGACACAGTGCCACGTGGGGACACGTGGCGGGAAACATGTCTCCCTGTCAGACCACATCATCCCCATATGCGATGACATTGGGTCTAAGGCTGTCGCGTATCGCAATTGTGCCAGAAACAGATTTTTCATTTGTGGTCCTTAGACTTTGGAACTTGGTATTTTTAATCAGATATTTTCACGATGTTCCAAAATTAGTTTATGGGATTTTTAAATAATTGATGGGATAAAATAATTTATGGGTTAAAAATAGTTTATGGGTTAAGGATTTAAAATTATATTTCGTTTTTTTTTTCTTTCTAATTCGGTTCTGGTTTACCAAAATCTCGAAAACCTTATAATCCCGAAAACTCTCATAATCCCGAAGACCCCCAAAAAGTCAGACTCAGTAAAATTCCCGAGAACTCATAATTCCCAAGAACTCAAAAGTCTCGATAACTAATTTCCCGAGAACTTTAATTTTCCTATAAACTGTTCCTAATTAATTTTTTTTTAAACAATTAAATCTTATAAAATGTTACAAAACATAAAAAGTTTAACTTGAATGAATTTTGATGTATCGCTTCTGCCAAAAGATGATGAGTTACATTTACCATATCATTCAAGTATAATCGAAAACTTTTGTTAGTTTTTACCTAACATGATACAAATGTTTCACTTCTGTCCAAAGGTGATGTGTTACATTTTTATCTAGCAAAACTAGCATGTGCATAATTAAAATTATTGTCTCACTTCTGCCCAAAGGTGATGTGTTACAATTGTTTTGCATACATACTTAAATAAATTTTAATTTTGCGCAAAGGTGATTTATTTTTTGTTTAAGCAGAAATTTTAGTTATAGTCTATTAGTTTGATATTAATAATAGACATATCACATCTTCAATAAAATATAATGATCCTCACAATAATGATCCTTCACTAATCTAATGATCATAAAATTTAATCCATCTTACTTAATATCACATAGAATTACTCACTATAATTTCTTCTATAAATAACTATCCCATCCAAATCATCCACTCTAATATTAAAGCATAATATAAGTTTTACATCATAAATGGTTTTAATAATATTTAGCTCTTCTCAGTTTTAATTATCCCTTAAGAAATGATATGAATATCCTACCGCTCTTTCTAAAAACAATCATTCCCTTGAAAACTGGAGCATAACAAATAGAATAAGTCAATCATAATGTCTTTTACGATAATGATAATCAAAAACTTATATAAATAAATGCTATCACTAGAGTTATTCTAGATTTAATTTTTCCTAAGACTAATCAAAATAACTCCTAAGATTCATGCACTCCTTAAAAGTTCTAATTATAAGGTTAAATGGCATTACTGGAATACATCATAATGTACAATACCATGACCCATAAATTTAAGGGCTCACACATGGAAATAAGTACACTTTTCTAATGCATTACATACTAGAATTTTATATTATTACAATTTGTTTCCTTAAGTATCAACTATAACACTCATAAGTACAAAAGGAAAACGAGTATGTTGATCAGCAGCATATGTACAAGAAAAGATATGTATGGTACTGAAATAAAATATTATTCAACTCACACCAATAAAACCTAAAAGAGGATAATTCTAAGGTTTATAGACAAAATGCAAGTATTACTTCCAGCTTTAAGTTCTTTAAGGAGAAGTCTCATTGCAAATGTGCCATTAGATTAGGCGTAAGCAAAAAGACTATCCATAATTAAAATGAACAACCGGCTAATTGATAGTTGTATAATATTAATGATAATTATGTATGATAATCCTAATATTCCCATTAACATATGATTGGTTGAGTCTACTTCTATATGTTTACCCGAAATTAACAAATAACTAACATGAGTGTTAGTGACAAATTTAAATGTTAAGGTTATTAGAACCATGAAAAATTGTCTTCGAATTACGTTTTGTGATACCTTAAATATTATGGAGATTAATCAGAATTTAGTATCAATACTTAAGCTATGTTATGACAGTTGTGAGGTTTGCATAGCCAACATAAAGTCACTCTTATCTTAAACTCTCATATTATTTGTTATCAATATCTGGATTGAAACATTTATAAAATAGAATTAGATGATACTACATACTTTCACAACTTTTGTTATCACGCAAATAAGAATTTAACAAAAGACAAAGGAGACTTATAAAATTCATCAATTAAAACCAAATTTCATGACAAATCATGACATGGTTTATGAGGGTGATTTTTCATCTAATCTCATTCTTAGTGATTTTAATCATGTGTTAGATGCCCTTAACACTACTTGGCTTAAGGTATAAGTATGAGTCCACCATAAGTTATATTTTACTGAAATTCGTGGAACTTATTCAAAATGGAATATTCAGACATAATTCTTTTATCATTTAAAAGGCTATTTACTTGTATCTAATCTGACTTCTATGGTCCACGGTTTTAAAGAGATCCATTCATATATACCTAAAATGATTTCTTCTAAATATGTCCCTATGTTTATTATGACATTTGGACGTCAATGAAATCAAATCAAATAACGTCTAACATATATATGAGAAATTCCCACATCACGTACATCATTGAAACTCCTTATGTAGTTTTCCTAGAGATATTAAAGATCAGTGCGAGCCTTAAGTGTCTCAATCATAACTTAGAAAATTTGCAAGAGGCGGGGGAGTGAAAACTTCAAAATTACACCTCTTGTACAAGACACTGCTCCATAACAACACTATTTTCATCAAAACTTATCTTACTACTACTGCTACTGCTGCTGCTGCTGCTGCTACTGCTACTGCTACTGCTACTACTAGAATCTATTGGTCTTTAAATATTTATCCTAAGCATGCTAATTTCCTAAAGGTTTCTAAGGTCAATTGGAGCAGTAAAAGTCCTTACAACTACTTGAAAAAAGTACAAGAGGCGGGGGAAGAGATTCATTAAACTTTACTCCAAATACACCTCTTGTACACCATATTGCACCAACTGTTACAAATTTAAAATCTTGAAAATTGATAGAAACCTAACGAAGAGCTAATCTATAAAACTAAAACTTTTTAAAATTACCCAATAATCAACTTAGGAATCTAGGTTTTAAAACCTACTGACATTGATGATTATGTAACCTCCCTAACTTAAGTTAAAATGGATGTTGGAATGTTTAATGATCCTACCCCTTCTAATTAAACCATTAACATCAATCAATCTTCTATGGAAATAAAGCTAATATTAGCAAATAACTTTATAAGTCAAAATAAATCATCAAAAAATCTTATAACCTATATTACAAAAGTTTTCTTTGAGGATCATCATTGTTCAAGTAGCTTATAATAGTTAAAGAGCTATGTTAGAAAAACATTAAAACAACTTTCTCTAGCAACTGACTTACATATTTACATGTTCATAAAACAACCTGAAAGTTCTAAACTGAAGGTCAAAGAACACTTAGTATGTAAGTCAATAAAATTCATGTATGGGTTAATGCAGACATCATAATGTGATGAAATCTTTATACAATTATTATTTATCAAAAACCAAGTGGATTAATGTACCTACTTCAAGATGAGTGTGAGCAACTAAAAATAAACTTGTCCTTATATAGATGACATTCTTCTGACAAGTATATGTTACATAAGTCAAAACATTGTTCGTACATACTTTGATATAATAGATCTCAGAGATATCCCTTACGTAATAGATATCATAACATTCTGAGATAGACCCAAATGGACATTAGTTTTGTTCTTTAAGTTTTACCTTAAATGAGTCCCTAAACATGTAACAAACAATATTGCTCTATTTAGAGGATAATAGGATCATTGAGATTATTACCTTATGCTTCATTAAGTAAAAGCCTTATGTAGGTTCAAGTCTATACTCGTTCGGATATTACTCAAAATTTCAACACACTAAATATGTCTAGATTAATGTGAAGCATCTAAAAGAGTATTAAAATATCTTTAAAAGAAACGAAGACTATAATTTAAAAAAAGAAGTGAGAATTTAAACCGGTAGATTACTCAAAACTTTTTTATATTTAAAGATAACATAATGTGATTTCGGGATATATTCTCATGTCAGCAGATAAATCTATCTCATGGAGGAGTAATAATGAACTGATAACAACAATCTAAGTTATAATGACATAATATGTGGATTAATCACAACGCAATTAGCAATAAATGTTGTTAAAAATTTATCAGTGGACTAATAAGTTTATTAACTCTATATAAATTATATATTGAAGGCTTACTGTGATAAAATCAACTACCATGTTTTCTCAAACAGTAACAGTTCGAGAGGTGCCGCATTAAATTTCGATATGAAACTAATTATTCGTTTATGAACGAATTGAGAAATCTAAATTTGCGTATCGAATACATTCATGATATGCTTAAGGATCCGATAACTAAAAGTCTCACCCATAAGTATTATGAAAGCGCTTATAATAATGACGGGTTATTGATGACTATGCGCAACTGCATATCATACTATGAATGATTAACTATTAAATTTCCTCATTTGTTTTGGTTTTGTACGTCTCTTAATATGTTCTGCATGCATAATGACTTATAGACGAATTAATATACAAATCAAACGTTCTGAAGGGCTTACTTGAAAATTTTGATCATAACTACTTAGGTTTTAAATAAGGACCGCAGTATGATTAGTGGGGGTCTTAAGCTGATGTTCAATTCAATGACTGTATTTCTCTGCTCCAGTTTAAGTTTAAGGCTAAAATGAGTGTTAACTCCTGATCAGGCTTATCTAACACTCATAATAAATGATTACTCGGCCAAGTGGGAGAATGTAAGAATAAATATATATTATATATTTATTAATATGGCCATCATTACCATTTATATTATATTAGATCAAAATATTAACTATACCTTATTATATATTAGTTTGGTAATTGTTGATGGGCCATATTACCTATAATTAACTAATAAAGGGTGTCCCCTTGGGTGTATATAAAGAGAGATAAATATTAACATCATACCCTAATCACACACACATAATAATTTTGTGTGCCTCCTCTCTCCTAAACCGGGTTCCTCTCAAGAACCCTAACACCATCCTTAACTATACATCCTAAAGGGGAACTCGATCAAGATGACAAACATGTCAACTACATCAAACTCTGCTGCGGTTACTACTCTCCATGCTGTAAAAGGTTCATAGGTTTATTATTTATCATGTTTTTCATTGTTTACACTAAGAACTAATCAACAGAACATAGATGGTGCTAACGGGGATGCAGATGTTGTGGAAATGGTGTGAGGGAGATCAAGATATAGGCTGTGGGGCCCACTTTTTTTTTTCCCCGTTTTACTATATTTTATTTAAAAATAATAGGGGGTAAAGTAGATATTTTACACCCACCTAACGAAAAATTTAACGACTCTTATAAGCAAGGAGCGTTATAGTTACAAAGTTCATACATATGAACCAGTGTAGCAATATCTTTACAACCACTAGTATCACGTTTGTAATTATTAAACCTTGAGGAGCAAGCGTGAAAGAACTGTAAAACATAGGGACCAACCATATACTGTTAAATCTATAAAGTTTTCTGCAGTTTCGAGTATATCATTGAGACGTGCTTTATTTTTATTTATGTGTTGACTTAAATTTATTTAAAACCATGTCTGGACAAATTTTATAGAACATTTCGATATTAATTTAACACAGCTCATTTTTAAGTATAATCTATATCGCCATTTAGATAAAAAATAAGCATGTCTCAATTGTATATACGAAATTATATAAAACTGTATGTATTAAAAGTTATAAAAGAAAATCAAGTCTAAATAAAATTAATTATAATAATATAACATTTAAAAAAACATATAAGAGTATAACGCATCTTTTACTACGTATTTGGAAGTCAAACACGCCAATGACTACGCATTTGGCCCCAAAACTTGTCGTAGTCCAAGACGTGTTTAGAGGGGACATTTTGGAAATTCAAGAGTTTAGAGGATAAATAGGACATTTTGGAAATTTTCTCGTGCGTTAAATCTTAAAAAATATATATAAACGAAACCTCCTTATATTCTCTCAAGATACCAGATTGCTTTAGTTGTAAGTGGAGGATTCTCATGTATTTGACATGAATTCACGGGTATGAGTCTCACCAAACCCAGATAGCCCTAAACGGGTTATAATATCTCATTCGTTTGCGCCGACCAAGAGCTTTAAACTGTAATCACCAACCACCACTGTAGCCCATCACCACTGTAGCCGACCACCACGAACCACCCACCACGAACCACGAACCACCCATCACCCTCGCCCATCATCACCATTTCCCGACCCACACCACTACCGACCACCATTACCTCCCGCTCCCCATAACCACTGTCACTAATTACCAGCTTTTTTTATTTTATTCCATCCTTTTATTACCACTGTATTGGATTTCTAGTTTTGGTTTCTATTCAAATTATCTATTTTGGTGGTTAATACGTGTTGCACGCCAGGTTTTCGACGAAATTACGACTTACGTTCGGATAAGTTAAAGGTTGTTTACTTGCATTTGGGTGCTTAAGGGGGTATTTTGAGTTGGAGTTCTACCCAATTTGCTTTATTTTGGAGTTATACCTTCCTCCTCTTATGCCTTAGCGGTTGTTGTGGGGTTCTAGATGGGGGGTGAGCAATCCGTAGTTGCTCCCCTCCTTCGAGTGTGAGGGGTTTGGTCTTTGATTCTTACTCTAACTCATCTTGAGTCGGGGTCTTTAGGGGTCCGTTGTCTTTTGTGTTTTGTTTGTTTTTTGTTCTCGTGTGTACATGGCTACCATAAAAAGAATTTGAAACGTAAATACAGGAGGGCTTGGTCCTAGCTTCACTTACGGTTTAAGGCCATGCCCTTTTAAGCATTTCCACGAGTGTAAGGATGGTAGACCTGGGTCCTCGGGGTTTTTCCGATTACTTGAGCACATGCAAAGTACCCATTTCAAAATGGATACTCGGAAGAACCTTTTAAAAGATGTTATCTCCAAGGATTTGGACCTTTTTATAGATGTTGGGGAAGCCCTTCGGGCGGGGGATAAATGGTTATGTGGGAGGTGCATGACGTTGTATGCCCTTAGCAGGGGGTGCAAGCATGCTGATGGTGTCTTTTCTTTTTCTGTGGATTCTGGAGATGCTGGAGAATTCATCGTTGGGATCCAGAAACCTAATCGTGTGTCTGTGGATAGGGACCCAGGTCCATCTGTAGGAGTGGTTGGGGATGTATCCCTTTTGGAAGGGGTTTTCTCCCTTCTCATTCAAACGGTTAAGAGCATCCCCCCAAGTTGTCGTTTGGCGTTTGCTCAGACTTTGGCATGCGCTTTATGCAAGGTGGTGGATTCACCAGGCTCGATTGAGAATTGGGTCAAATTACTATTGTTGCCGCGTTGTACTTTAAGGGTGGTGAAACCTTCCACTAGGCAGGAACGCATGTCAGGGAATCGAAAGTCTTTGCAATGTAGTAGCATTCAGCAAGCACTTGCGGTGTGGTAAGATGGATCTGGTTTTGCTGACTTGGTTCTTTCTCTCTTTGATAACGTGGGGGGAAGCACTTTTTCTAAAAGAGAGGTGGGAGGGGAGGAGGGTTCTGAAAACAGCCTCAATATTAAACAATGTCTCAGGAAAGTCAGGGATGGTCATTTCACAGCTGCAGTCAAGGTATTATGCTCAAGTGGGGTTGCCCCTCTCGGAGATTCAACCATGAAAGCCCTCATTGATAAACACCCAGTGGTGCCGCCTCCATCCTTGCCTTCTAGCTCTGTCACCCTGCCAACTCTCTCTGTGGATGGGGACTGTGTGCTTATATGTATCCGATCATTTCCTAAGGGAACCTCATGCGGGAGAGACGGGATGCGGGCGCAACACTTGTTGGACGCTCTTAGTGGTGAGGGATCAGTGACTTCCATGGGTCTGCTCTCAGCCATCACTGAAGTCGTCAACTTATGGCTAGGGGGTCTGTACCCCAAGGTGCTCGCTGAGTTTATTGCTTTGGCCCCCCTTACCCCTTTATTAAAGCCGGATAATGGAATTCGGCCCATTGCTGTGTGGGCTATCTGGCGTAGGTTGGTTTCTAAAGTGGCTATGAAGATGGTTGGGAAGGAAATGACTCAGTATTTAGGGGACTTTCAGTTTGGGGTAGGGACCCCTAATGGGGCAGAGGCGGTGCTTCACAGCGTTAACCGGTTTCTTAACTCCTTTCACGCGGACGGTTCTTTAGCAATGCTTACCGTGGACTTCTTCAACGCTTTCAATATGGTCGACCGCACAGCCCTTCTCCGGGAGGTTCATCATCATTGCCCGTTTATCTATCTTTGGGTCCAGTTCCTTTATGCCCAGCCGGCTAGGTTGTACGTTGGTGATGACTGTATAGGGGCTACTACTGGGGTTCAGCAGGGAGACCCCCTTGGGCCCTCCTCTTTGCCGTAGCATTACATCCTCTTGTTCTCCTGGTACAAAATGATTGTAACCTCCCATTTCATGCTTGGTACTTGGATGATGGGACTATTATTGGTGGTGCCAATGAAGTCGCTAAAGCCCTAGACATTGCCATCATTGGGGCTGCAACTTAATATTAAGAAAACCGAGGTTTTTTGGCCAACATGTAATAGGGTGAAAGTCAAAGATGGGCTTTTCCCTAGTAGGATTGGTAGACCAGAGAGAGGGGTAAAGCTCCTTGGAGGGGCTGTTAGTCGAGATCCCTACTTTATTAAGGAGTTGGCGAGGCAGAGAGCATCTCGTGCGGTTGATCTTATGAAACTCTTACCTTGCCTTAGGGACCCCCAGATCGAACTCCTCCTGCTTAGGTCTTGCATGGGGGTTGCTAAGTTGCTTTTTGGGTTACGAACATGCCACCCCATATGATGGATGATGCGGTATCCTGTTTTGATAAGGGGCTTCGAGAAGCCATCGAAGACATAGTTGTATGTGGAGGCCCGTTCTTTGTTGATCTTCAGTGGCGACTTGCATCTTTACCGATGCGCTTGGGGGTTTAGGCCTTCTTTCGGCTCATGATGTTGGGGTTTACGCTTTTTTAGCGTCGAGGGCTCTGTCTTGGAAGCTACAGAATCACATCTTAAAGAATAGCGGGGTTGTCGACCTGGACTCAGACTACGTGCAGGCCTGGAACGCCTAAATGGCGCTCTCCCAGACTTTGACATTGGCGGTTTCTCTAATAAGGACACCGCCCCACCAAAGCCTCAAAAAACTTTGGCGAATGCCCTTTTTGGCAAAATCGCTCAGAGCCTAGGAGAAGTTTTTGGATTGTCCCCCCCAACAGAAGGCGGTTATTGAATGCTTACAAGGTCCTCATGCCCAAGATTTTCTGACCGTTATCCCGATTGATGGCTTGGGCCAAAGCATGTCTGATGATCCCAATGTACCCAGAAGACGAAACATGTCCGATCTGCCATAAGGCTTGCCTGGATAAATTCGGAGAGCATGCGGTTCATTGCAAGGAGATGCCTGGGTTCAAATACCGACATGATTGGGTGCGGGATGTTCTTTGGGACATCTTAAGGCGAGCTAGGATATCAGCTAAAAAGGAAGCCCCCGTAAACTTCCTTACAGACCCCACGGAAGGGAGATCCACTCTACGACCGGCAGATTTGCTCGTCTTTGGTTGGGCCGGGGGAAAACACGCTTGTGTTGACCTCACAGGGAGTATCTCCTTTAGCTGGTTTGAGGGATAATGGGTTTGTAGCTGGGAAAGCAATGAAAAGGGCTGAAACGAAGAAGCTGGAGAAACATGCTATAGCCTGCGAAGAGAACCAACATGTTTTTGTCCCTCTGGCTTTTGATACCTTTGGCTCCTTGGCACCGGAAGCTATCTGGTTCCTAACCAGGGTCCAACGGGTTGTGCATAGCAATGTGTCGACTCCAAAGGGGCAGGGGTATGTCTTTAGCAGGTTGGGGTTTGCAATTCAGAAAGGGGTGGTGGCGCAGCTTGTTGCCCGCCTACCTGCTATGTTGATGTAATATCTATGTTTCTATATAATGAAAAATTTGAATTAATATTAAAAAAAAATATCTCATTAATATAAATATTAATCTCACCAAATATTTGATATGAAAAATCCTATAAGATAGGGGATCTACTAAAATTAGTATCCGATTTTTTTTTTTTAAAAAAAAGATATTATTTATAACTAAGAAACAATTTTATAGTAAAAAGAATAAACGGGTAATGGACCTTACCAAACCCAAATAGATTTTAAACCGGGTTAGAACATCTCATTTATTTATGAGGGTCAAGTTATTATACAAAGGGTAATAAAAATGAGAAGTGTGAGAAGCCATAAATAATTGACATGTGTCAAGTGGGAACCAAAGGAAAAAGGGTATAAAGGTAATTGTACTCATTTTCTCTCTCCACATGCAATGCACACGTTAATACCCCCATTATTTTAGAACGTTTATAACTTTTTCGTATGATATATATTTTTTTAAAAAATTCATCAATAACAAGCGTTTATATGAGTATGATTTTTGTTATATAAAATTTAGAACAAAAATCACGTCATTGTGTCTTTTCGCTTATCATTGTGTCTTTTTTCGTCATTGTGATCTTTTCGCACACCATTGTGTCTTTTCGCTTATCATTGTGTCTTTTTTCGTCGTTGTGTCTTTTCGCACACCATTGTGTCTTTTCGCTTATCATTGTGTCGTTTTTCGTCATTGTATCTTTTCGCACACCATTGTGTCTTTTTGCTTATAATTGTGTCTTTTTTCGTCATTGTGTCTTTTTGCACACCATTGTGTCTTTTCACTTATCATTGTGTTTTTTCGCCATTGAGTCTTTTTTCGTCATTGTGTCTTTTCGCACACCATTGTGTCTTTTCGTTTATCATTGTGTCTTTTTTCGTCATTGTGTCTTTTCGCACACCATTGTGTCTTTTCGCACACCATTGTGTCTTTTCACACACCATTGTGTCTTTTTTCGCGCACCATTGTGTCTTTTTTCGCACACAATTGTGTCTTTTCGCACACAATTGTGTCTTTTTTCGTCATTGTTTTTTTCGTCATTGTGTCTTTCAACTCATTATTATGTTTTTTAAATACTAATAACACCATTGTGTAATAATAATATGTAAAAATAATGATAAAATGACAACAAATTATCTAATACATAAAACACAATGATTAATACATGTTACACAATAACTTGAAACGTAAAACACAATGGTGAATACGTATAACACAATGACCTAAAACGCAAAACACAATGGTGAATACGTATAACACAATGGCCTAAAACGTAAGACACAATGGTGAATATATATAACACAATGACTTGAAACGTAAAACACAATGGAAACAACATATTACACAATGACACAATGAACAACAAAAAAACACAATTAAAAACCCATTATTTTTTTTTTAATTTTTATATAACAATATGATACTCATATTAAAGATAAAAAACGCTTAATATTATGGTGACTTTTTTTTAAAAAAAATAAATTCGTATGAAAAAGTTATGAACATTTTAAAATGATAGGGGTAATTGACATTTGTCTTGCATGTGGAGAGAGAAAGTTAACAAAGGTGGGTTATTACATTCATGCCATTTTCCATCAATTTTTATTTATTAAATTAATCTTAGTCATTCAAATATAAGATCAACAGAATGGATTCCTTCTCACCCTTATTTATGAAACCCTTTCAACATCAAATTTTAAGTATATTATTAACTTATTTACCATAAATAAAATTAAAATCTAAAATATTAGATACAAATGATATAAAACAATCCCGTGATACGAAGATAAACACTTGTCTATAAGGCCATATGTAGTGGGCGACGGATTGGGGCGAGAAAGGGGCGACAACACCGCCCCCGTGGGCGATTTTTTGGGTGATTTGGGGCGATTTGGGCGGGGGCGAATTGTTCTTATCGGTTGGAGAAAGGGGCGATGTATATATGATGTGTGTGTGTTGTATGTATGTATATATATTTATATTATTATTATATCTGTTTGTGTGTGGTGTAGATATATACGTATATATATTAGCCTACAACATCATTACACTCCAAAAACAAATTCCCACCCCTTGCTGACTGGGCGCCACACGGCGCAATTCGCCCCTAATTGTAGCCCCTCCACTACGCATAGCCTAAATATACGATTGATCACTTTTCCATAAAAAAAGAACAAACATTAAAAATCAAAAAGGTCACTTTTAGCAGCTTTTAATATTTATTGGTCTGGAAAGATATAAAAATAAGGCCTTCACAATCATCCATGTTTTGCTATGATGATTAATTTTATACACAATGTTTACAAGTTTCTTATTATATTATTTTTATAATATCCCGTGTTAAGAGAAAAAAAAGTAAAATATGTCCATCTCAAATTTACTATCATCATCATCATCATCATCATCATCATCATTTAAACAGCGGAAGGCTTTGACCAAGTTTTTCGGGTGGTGACAGACGCCGTCTCAGCCAATAACATTTAACAATAGATTTCAAACGAAAGTTTAACTTTATTTGACCATCAGAGTTATTACACGTGTCATATTACACGATTTTTATTCAAATTACAAGTTCAACATAAAGTCAACATTTTTCATTCAAACACACGCCACTATTTTCCCGCGCTCTTCGCGAAGCTTCCATACTTCATTTAATTACCTGAAAAGCATATTAAAATATCGATCAACACAAAGTGTTGGTGAGTTTCCCTTTTTTAAAAAATAGTCCATATATATATATATATATATATATATATATGAGTCGAAAACACAATCCATTTAATAATCAAATCCGACATCAATTCGTGTGTAATCGTCACTACACCCCAAATTATATCCATAATATCTAGTGCATAATAGTCTACCGCCATTATATCACCAATCCGTGTGTAATGATCTACTGTCATTACATCACAAAACAATAGGCATTTCATTTCTTAAACAAATTGAGCTGTTGTAGACGAGGAAAGAATACAACATTACGTATGACTATCATAGTTGATAACCCGATACATACCATACTCAAAATATTCCCACTTTTAACCCAACACGATTGGAAGTGGGGGACGTCACCCCAATAGATCTACTAATATTTCTGTGCCCCTTTCTAGGGTTAACTGTTAATTAGCCAACTAGACTCATCCCACATTATACACCAATTTGTAAAACAAAATGCCTTTTAAAGAAAAGTATTAACGAAAATAATATGTAATATAGAATATGCTTTTCCACCAAAACACAATTAAATATCGTTTTAAAAAAATTTCCAGTTAAAAATCGAGGGGGTTCGATAGAGAAACTCACGGTTTGTAGCATTTCGTTCCAGAATTTGGGTGTCCTATATTAGTACACGTTTTGTTAATAAACACTTGGTTTTAGTTTTTATAACAATAACATCCTTTTAGTTTATTAATCTTAATCTAGTGTCCACACAAGAACATAAGCAATTAAGTTCTTATAATGTTAACGAGTACACGTAGTTCGGTTTCCCGTTAAGTATTTAAATAACTAAGTCAGATAATAAACAACTAAAATATATAATATATTTTAAGTTTCAGTTTCTGGAATGTTTAAAGAAAATATTAATCTTTTATTTTTCATAATTCTTGTCGATTTCGTCGGTTTTATCGCTTTTGTTGGTTTTATTATTAAATTGCGTTATTTCGGTTTTTCGTTTAAAATATAACGTTTAAATTATAGAAAATACCTGTTACAAAAATATTAGTCAAGTTTTACAAGTTAACTTGTGAAAATATATTATTTTCATTTTTGTTAATATTTTCTTAAAATAGCAATTTTTTAACGTTTTCGTGTCGGTTTTCGCGACACAAACCGTTTAGGACTAAGTTTTATCATCTTGTCCTTTTCTCATGTATTAACTTATGTTATACATGAGTGTTTTACCACTTTAGGGGCTGTTCAAAAACAGTCCCTAATAGTTGTGTCGGTTTTGTTTAAAATGCCGATTTTTCAATCGTTTAAGTTACCGACAAGTCAAATAAATTACACAAGTTTATACTAATCATACTATGAACTAAACACACATATAATAACATATAATTTACCATAAATTGCAGTTTTGACTATATATGTTCATAAGATACCTTAATCGAGTTTTTCGGTTCCTAGTTCGTGTTTTAGATTACCTTAACAATGTTACTAGTTAAGCTTGTTATTTTTATATAATTATCATTAAAAAAATCCAAATCTTTAACCTCTTTTATAAGATTCTAATAATTCCAAAATATTAAATTTAAGAAAAGGTTTCTATTTCATTTTATTATTTCAATTCACTATTTAACAAAGTTTCTATCTTTAGCAAGTTGTTGTTTATTTCAACAATGAGTTAACTAATCCATGCTTCTAATCATGCACCATATCTTAGTTCAAAGTTGTTATTAATCACATATTGATCATATTCATCACAAGTATTCACATCAAAATCCAAATTTCAACTTTTCTTAAATTAAAGTTTCCTTAATTAACAACTTTAATAATCTTTGTTAATCTTCAAGTACCAACTATTGACTCTAGCATATATCATATCTTATTTTCAATTAGCATATTCCGTATCATTTCTTAATTCAACAATCCATCCAAATTACCTAATTAATCAAAAATTTATTATAATATCAAATCCTAATAAGTTTATTCAAGTTTATAACAAACAATCAAGAGATCCAACAATACTTTTACTCAAACTTAGCAATCAATGTATGATCTTTAAGATGAATGTATGCGTGTGTAATGAGTTTGATATCCCATTTACACACACACACACCCAAGGAACACACACGCACACATACCTATTCACTTATTCAAGCTTTCAATCATTCAATCAACTCAAGAACAATAATCCTTGTTTATCCATAACCAATTCTCAATTAATCTTAACATAATACTTACTTGATTCTTGAGATTTTGAAAGATGAATATAGTGTTTATGTATGAATGGTGTATTATGCTTCCTTCCTAATAGCTCCTTAATAGCTTAATCCTTTCTTGATCTTGATTTAAATCTCCATATCTCTTAATTAGTATGTGTGTGTTTATGTTTGAAATTTTATTTGTGTGTGTTTAAAAGTGTGGGTGTGTTGTGGGTTTTATAAAGAGAAAGGAAGTGAGTGGGTTGAAAGATGTGTGGTGGTGGGGATGCCAACACATAAAGGACATGATTAGGGTAATTATTAGGGTGAATGGTGTGTGGAGGAGAATGTTACAACACATTGCTTCTAGAAGATGCAATCATTGGATGGGTGTGTTGTCAACAAATGAAGTCTTCCAAGTGTTATGGTAATGATTATGGTAATCATTACAAGTGACATGTGTTGGTTTTGGTTTTGAGAAAACAATGGGTGGTGGCACATGGTTTTGGGTTAGTAAGTAGGTGTTTAAACAATAATCTTAAGTTTCCGTTTTAACGTCTAACGAATTTTGCTAATCAAACGAATCTCGTTCTTAATAATTTTTGTCAGACTTTGAACGAAGTTGGATTCTTGATAATACAAGCCTAAGAAACTAATTTTTGGAAATAGTTGACGTTGGGTCCTTACCGGGTCATCCACCGACACTTGGTCACTTATTTTGAAATTTTTGTGATTCGAGCCTTCTAAAATTAAGTTTATACATTGTCTCGACTACTTTAATAAGTATTTTAATTTATAGAGATCATTTAGCCTCGTTAAGAATTTATTTACTTTTTGACTCGTTACCCGAGGTTATTCCACGTCGGGCTCGTTACATGGCGATTTTCACTTTTTGTTGACTTTCAAACGTCTAGATTACTAATAAAGAATACTTTTCTCATAATGATGAAATTTTATTGCTAATCGAGATTATATTAGTTGCGGTTTAGGCTAACTTTTAGCCGGGTGTCACATTCTCCCCTCCTTTAAGAATTTTCGTCCCGAAAATTTAGGAGGTAGTACTCGAGTCTTATCCTACCTGAGATATAGATGATGGTATATTCTTTTCATCTGCTGTAGATATTTTCAAGTGACTCAGGACCAAGTCTTGAGTTCCACTTGACTTTGATTGACTTGATTCAGTTCCGTCTAAGCTTACGAATGTTCTTATTCATAACTTATGTAGTTTCTTCTATGAATCGAATCATGATGTCCACACGGATTCTTGGAATGATTAGTGATTTTTCAGATTGGCAGTTCATTAAATTTAATACGTGAACATGTCATTTATCCTACTGACTATTAGAGGTAATTCGAGCCTACACACAACTGGAACAGATCGATTAGCGATTTCGAAAGAGTCCAATATAATGAAGACTCAACTTCCCTCTGGCTTAGCTTAGTATTGTGATGGTTGAAAAATTATATTTTTGTTTAAGGCTCCCAATGGAGAAATTGTAACGCTGGAAGATAATTGCTTAAAGAAAATAAGCCAATGGTAGGTGAGTATCTCATAGATTCTTGGAGAGTTAACCCGATCCTTGACATAGAAAGCCCTATTAGAGTTCAGATGCACCTGTAAATTCACAATTATGTTCTAGAACCATAATTGTCAATTTACCTTACAAGATTACTCTAGTATTCTTTCCGTCGGGAATCAATCATTTCTCCATCTTATCTTTTTCCTAATGGGCAGAGAATGAACTAATCGTTTTGCTGTTACCTAGAGAGTGTCGTGCTTACTTAGGTGTTTATGAGAATTCGTTTATGAAATATAGGATGAATTGAGCATTTAGACTTATGCGTTCGTCTAATACTAATTCACATAAATCTTCATATCGAGGCATATAAACTTTATTCAATCAGTTTTAGATTTCTCTTTCTTCAAGGCTTTGCCTTGTACTTTTCCAATCTGAGTTGTAAGACTTGTTTGTAACGTTAATCCCAACGTACATATATGTGAAGGTTTTTCTTTTCTACTCAATCATTAGTTACCATATTCTTTTTACCAAAGTGGTAAAAAATATCGCAATTGTAATCATTGAGTAATCCTACTTCAATAGACAGCCCATTTTGAATTCCATTTTATCTATAACTCATAGAAAAATCTTATAGTTGGTGTATACTTTGTTCTATAAAGGGGGTTTCTTCATGTCTTAAGGGTAAAAACGTCAACTCCTAGCTCAAAAATGTGAGTTGTATAGTGCTTCTTGTGCATATTGAGTTATCATGATGCATAGACTATCATCTTTTGTCTTTCTGCATAAGCATGCATACAAGACCTAAGCGTAAAACATCACAATCACTATAAATCTATGTGCTCCTTCTGGGAGGGGCAAGATAGTGCATTACAAAATTTTGGCTCAGTAATTAAGAAGCTTCCTCTTATCTTATTGTTTTTTACATATTTTTTATCCTTTTGGCTTAATATCGTCAAAGGTCAACCTAATCTTGACTATGCATCTCCAATAATTCCCAGTAGGGCCTAAAAATTGTCGCACTTCGGTAGGAGACCTTGGTGTCTCCACATCTTTAATTGCTTCAATCTTTACATGTATACCTTTCTTACTGATTATGTGTCCAACATAATGAATTTCTCAAATCCATAAATCATACTTAGGGAATTTCTATCTTTAACTATTCTCAAAAGTGTTTTTCATGAATTTTAATAGTTTGTGAATAAATATGCTCATGTCATCCAAGTAGGATTTGCATATCCTATTCATGCGATTCAAGAACATTACGGCTTATTTGTCAATCTAACCGGTATGACTTACAAACTTATAATGGTCCTATCATGTTTCTAAAATATCCTTTAGAAAGTCTTATCTTATTGATATCTAGTTGGTAAGTCGATCTTCGGGTATGGATAAGGTCTACCTTGAAACTAATCAAATAGATCATCAGTTCTCAATAATGGGCATTGAATTTTTAATGGTCAGTTTGTTTAGTTCCAATTCATGGAGTTGTTTGAATAGATTTGTTTTTCTAATGACGCCAATCTGTACGGAGATCAAGATATCGGTGCGTCATCTTCTACATGATCTAGTCTGGACTTGACGTGTCTTGACGGGAATTATCTAGGAACATTTATGGGGAAAACTTCTACATAATCTTCAGTTGTAGGCATATCTTAAGGCGTAGGGTATCCTTCATGCAATAGCTTGCGTGTTTTGATAACAATCATCAATTTGGTATCATACTGATCACCATGGATTGCTATAATTTCACCACTGGCGAGTGGTAAGCATACTATCCTTTCCGAACCCACGATCTCAGCATGATTTTCAGATAATTAGCTTATGCCTATATTGAGGTTGTCTAATTTGATGGATATAGCTTATTACCGAGGTTATGGGTTTCTATCAAAGGGTTAAAGCCACTAATGACTATAGCGGTTTTCCATAAATAAACTTAATAGATACCTTTTATCTTAATTTATTGGTCTTCTGGCAGGAGATAACCCTAATTGTTTAGCGATCGAACTAACTCGGCTCTAGTATAGATAGGTGTAAGAACATAATGGTTATTCAGTGATAACTTAGTGAATCCTTACGAGCTTCCATGGATCTTTCTCTAGCATTCTAATTTTTGAACTTGGAACAATCCTTTTTAGGTGTGTCGCTCATGTATCAAAACAACATTGGGTTTGCTTATTGCTGGCTACTGAATTCCGTGTATAGCATTGGGTTCGCTTATCACTGTCTATCGAATTTCTTGTTTACCTAATGTTCAACTTAATGTATACTATTGGGTTATAATTACTCTTGAAATCATCATAGACACTTCAATCTTACTCTTCCTAGTGTATTTCAAATAGTAGCTCCATTGCTAGTGTCTTTATTTGTACTACGTTCTTGATTGTTTCTTCATTGTAACGTTAATGTATTGTGTGACTTATTGAACTAATTTTTCAAATAAGGTCGATAACTTAGATCTTCTAATGGCAGGGGTTTGTCTTATTTTGGGCAGTTTACTATTATTTCGAAAAGCAGAAATAGACAAAGGTCATTATTAATTATTGAAGGCATGCGAATAAATACAGGAAATATTCACAACCTCATAATAATTAATAAATCAAAAGATTATGATAACGGAAAATTATCGTACTTGTTTAGAGTTACTAAAATAACTAATAAATAGGTGTGTATACGTATCAGCACCAATCACAAGTTTTCAGATTTTCCTTACTAGATTATCTAAGTTATAGGATATCAAACTAGAGTAATAAGAGGGAGTTACTAGAAGTCTAAGTATTCCCGAAATAGGTTCTAAGAATTAAAACAATAACAATATCAATAACGGAGTTACGCATCATGAGAATCTGGAAAGATAGGTTCGCATCCTCATCTTCTGATTAGTAACGATCTCAAACGGATCTAGCGTAGGAAGGAGAAATATGGCCTAAGGTTACTGGGAACTAGGCTCTATGAGTGTGTATGAATAATTTATCTAAAAGGAATATTAAGATTCACTGAAAAGGCACTGGCGCAGTGCACAATTAATTGTACAACAGAGGTCGTAGGGGGCGGTCCTTCGACCTACTATCGATGTTGCGAATCTTGATATTAGTGTGTGAACTAGGCTTTTGTATCATGTTCCATAATCCCTACTAAATAATCTCTAATAGATAACATATATATATATATATATATATATATATATTCATGTAGATAAAACTTTAAGCTTTAAACTTTATAATTTTATTTATTTATTTACCTATTATTATTTAAAAAAATATATAACATAATCACTTAATTGATTATACCTATGCTTTGTGAGGAGGGAAAATCGTGTGTTTGAATATACGGGTTATAGTTTAGAAATATTTACCCCAAAATTTCTAATTCACTATAACCATTGGCTCTGATACCAACTTTTGTCACACCCCGAAAATCATAATTTAAACATCAGAAGGCTTTGACCAAGTCTTTCGGGTGGTGACAGACGACGTCTCAGCCAATAACATTTAACAATAGATTTCAAACGAAAGTTGAACTTTATTTGACCATCAGAGTTATTACATATGTCATATTACACGATTTTTATTCAAATTACAAGTTCAACATAAAGTCAACATTTTTCATTCAAACACACGCCACTATTTTCCCGCGCTCTTCGCGAAGCTTCCATACTTCGTTTAATTACCTGAACAGCATATTAAAATATCGATCAACACAATGTGTTGGTGAGTTTCCCTTTTATAACAAAATAGTCCATATATATATATATATATATATATATATATATATATATATATATATATATATGGAGAGGATCATGAGAGAACTCCTAACTAAAGGGTTACTTTTATAAAATTGTATTTCAATAGATCTGGAAAAAGCTGCTTGCTTCCCCTGTGCAATAGAAACCTGACCTCCCCTGTTCTATGAAACCCTAGCCATGTGCGACTCTTTTAACAAATAGATCGTAATATACATCATAATCAATGATTCTTAACCCTAATTATTGAAGATTGGTTCCCTACCGGTGTATTGTTACATCTCGATTTCTATTGAAGATCGATTCAACATGATTTCAATAGCTTTAACACGAAAGCTGGAGGTATTTTTTTTATTCGATTGTTATCTTATTCCTGATTTGTGTTTTGTACTAGTATACCATTAGAATTTGACATTAAGCTTTGTCATTAGATGATTAACAGTTGCTTATCGATGAAAACCTTTAATGTGTTTGATTGGAGTGCCTAATCGAGTTCCTTTGTTGATATTTACTCAAAATTAAGTCAATTATAATAGTATACTAGTGTAATTTGTTGGGGCCAATCAACAAGGTAACATTTTATTTATATACTACATACATGTAGTATAACTTTAAGTATTACATATATGTAATATAAACTTTCATATGATTAATATATATTTAATTAACATTACTTGATCATTGTATTACTGTTAAACAGAAAATGATGACAACTGGTAAATTTGTTATATGTTAGTGGCATGTTAGTTATTTGGTATTAGTTTGCAACTAATATTTTTGTGTTCAAATTCCTGAACTGACTTGATTTGTTTTTTTCTTTCTTTTGTGAGTTCTTTGTTGTTGTATCTACAGATGCATGTATTCCAATGGTTTCGAAGCTACGTTTTTTTCTTTTTTGTGTCGTTGACTATGGTTTACGTGATGCATAATAGGTGTTCGACTAAATGCCCGGTTGGTTTTATGTTATAGAAACTTGCGTTTTAGAGTTGTTTTAACCGCACGTACCTCTTTTTTACTTATTTTTCAAGTACATGTTGTAGATGCATGTATTTTAATGGCTTAGAAGTTGTGTTTTTTTTCATTTATGTATTATTGTTGATGGTGGTTTACGAATTTCATGTCAAGTGTGCCACTAAACGTCTGTTTTTTTATTGGAGCGTGAGCCTTGGAGTTGTCTTTAACTGATTATACTTTTTTGTTTTGCAGATTCATGTATAACATCATAGATAGTAAGTAGTTTTTTTTAGTTTTTTTTTTGTAGACTCTTGCTTGTAGGATTTCTTATTTTAATTCTATCCGCATCATAAAGTAGTAAAGGCGTTTGTTATTTGTTTATGTGTTCTTTGTTGTATTATTATGTTGGGTCGCTATTTTCGATTTTAACACGACTTTAGTTATTTGTCACTCTTTACCCTTTGTGTTTAACTAAAAAATTTTGGTTTCAGTTGCAGCATTTTGCAAGTCCTAGTTTTGCAACAATCAATGTAAAAACACGACTAAATCGGCGAAGGCTTGACTCATGGGTAAAAAATACTAGTTAATAGTTACTACTCATAGCGGAGACATTGTTGTATTTGATTAGAATGCGCACTCGAGCTCCTATGCTGATGTTGCTTCAAGTTCTAGCAATTCTACATGTGATATCTTGCAATTTTTTTTTATTTTTTTTGGTTGAATAAGGTAGCATCTTATTTTATTAATACGTTTATGCGTATCAGTTGGTTGGAGTTAAACAACAACCATCAAGAAAGTCATGTACTACGTATATGTAATACTAAGATTTTGTATGTCTACTGCTGTCTAATTATTATACAAATGTAATAGCACTTTTATGAATATTTCATAATTGTTACATTCTGTTATATGAACTTTTTTGACCCAATCGAGTTCATCTTTCTGACATTTTAATGTGTTTTGTTTCAAATTGGTGGTGTTGATCAACAATGTAAAATATTATTTTGTATGCTACATACATGCAACATGCCGTTACACATTCTTGATATGTCTGAATTTAACATGTATTTGTTCAGAAACAGTTATTACTCTGGAAATAGACCATAATTTGATTGAACTAAATGCCTGAACTAGTTGAACATACGTTACACATATGTAATATAACTACAATTGCCTCATTAGTAGCTATGTGTTGGCCAATTTTAATGTGCCATCAAATACGAAAATATCACCGAGATTGTCAATATTAATGGTGTAACCATGTTTGAAGTATGATTATTAATCAAAGTACAACCTTCATTCAACCTTATATGTGTGTATTACACATATGTAGTGTAAGCATTAAATAGTATATGTACATTTTAACATTGCATATCAACAACTAGTTATAAGTAAAAGCAAACAGTTAATATTTATATATGATACGGTAATAATACGTATATGTGATATACATTAGTAATACATATGTGGAATACATTAGTGCTACATATATGTAATATAATTAATATAATCCTATTAGATTTTTTTAAAGCTATACGTATTGGAACTACTGCATATATACAATCAAAATACTACATACATGTAATGTAATCATAGCTTATTTAAATTATGCAGTCAAATGTATTATATTACACATATGTAGTATACATAAGCAATTGTTGCGTTAATTTCATAACCACAATAATTAACACTACCATATGAAAGTACCATAATATTCATATTGTCTTAACACATTCTACTCAAATTCAAGCTTCTAACATCCAATCGTTTATTTGACAATGCATTAAAATCAACAAACAGGTGACGAGAGGCGAAATAGTTCCTATTGCAAAACATGTATTTTCTTTCACGTCTTAGGTTTTTTAAACTTCATACTTTTTCCAGCATCGCGGTTTCTTTTTATTGATACATTCTTTGCTTTTATGCTCTCCATCACCTAATTAAAAGCAAGCAGTTAACATTTATATACAATACATATATGTAATACATTAGTATTGCATATATGTAATACAGTACTACATATATGCAATACATTAGTACTATAGGGTCGGCCCCAAAATAAAAAAATTAACTGAAGAATTTACCCAGTTATACCCTGCCCTATAGTGTACATGTAATTTTCGGTCCTCATTTCCTGGGCAATTTGGTCTCGGGTTGAGTTCGGTAATCAACCATGCAAACACACACATATTTAAAATAAAGACCGATTACCTGAAATTAGTGAAATATGAAGGGTTGACATAATCTTCAAAGGGAATATGCATAGGCTTTGAGCCTTTAACCATACATAAGCATGTTACTATTAGAATAACATGTAGTTTCAATAAATGCCAACAAGAATTAAAACATGTTCTTTGTGATTTTCTAGTTGTCATTTTTCGTATATGCAAATAAGCATATAATCCTTTCACTATCACAATATTATTTTGAGCAAGATGGTTATTTTAACAATAACGATACACTAACTCAACAAAGCTAACAAATATGAAGCAGAATTAACGTGATAGTGTGTTATGATACAAGTACCAATAATAATGACTTCATTAAGACATTTCATCAAACAGTTGGAGGGCATACCGACTCAAAAGATTAATTTAGCCTATAATGATCAGTTAAGCACCAAAATTGAACAATCATATATGCAATATAGCTTAAACTAGTTCATTTACACATATGCATACGTTCGATACCACGTATATGCTATATAATTAAAGATATTCAGTAAAATATATCATTTATGTACTACATATATGTAATATTCAACTAATCATTGATATCAATCTGTGACACTAAATATGCACAACGTTTGTGACTTTTATTGATAATCAATTTTAAAAAAGCAATGTTTGTTTACGCTACTTGTTTTTCGTCAAAATAAAAAACAGGGTATCGGGACTATATGCTTGTAATACACAAAATCAACACTAATAGTGTATGAATTGAATGATTACGAGTGTTTAACTGTTAGAGTTCTTCAATTTTCTGCTTGATTTCATGAATTGATGGACAAACTCGATGATTGATCGACTGAATTACAAAACCCTAGGTTATCACAAACAGAGGGATGCTCAGGAAATGATGAATTAAATCTATCCAATTCCAATTTTACCCTCCCTTATAAAAATAGCCCATGACCTTTTCTAATTTTTCCCTTTCCTTTATTTTCATGTATTTCAGTGGTATTTACTTGAGTTCTCTAGTTCTGTCATTAGTAGGAGTTCTCTCTTAATCCCACCCCTATATATATATATATATATATATTTATATGAGTCGAAAACACAATCCATTTAATAATCAAATCCGATATCAATTCGTGTGTAATCGTCACTACACCCCGAATTATATCCATAATATCTAGTGCATAATAGTCTACCGCCATTATATCACCAATCCGTGTGTAATGATCTACCGTCATTACATCACAAAACAATAGGCATTTCATTTCTTAAACAAATTGAGCTGTTGTAGACGAGGAAAGAATACAACATTACGTATGACTATCATAGTTGATAACCCGATACATACCATACTCAAAATATTCCCACTTTTAACCCAACGTGATTGGAAGTGGGGGGGCGTCACCTCAATAGATCTACTAATATTTCTGTGCCCCTTTCTAGGGTTAACTGTTATTTATCCAACTAGACTCATCCCGCATTATACACCAATTTGTAAAACAAAATGCCTTTTAAAGAAAAATATTAACGAAAATAATATGTAATATAGAATATGCTTTTCCCCCAAAACACAATTAAATATCGTTTTAAAAACATTTCCAGTTAAAAATCGAGGGGGTTCGATAGAGAAACTCACGGTTTGTAGCTTTTCGTTCCAGAATTTGCATGTCCTATATTAGTACACGTTTTAAAAACTTGGTTTTAGTTTTTATAACAATAACATCCTTTTAGTTTATTAATCTTAATCTAGTGTCCACACAAGCACATAAGCAATTAAGTTCTTATAATGTTAACGAGTACACGTAGTTTGGTTTCTCGTTAACTATTTAAATAACTATGTCAGTTAATAAACAACTAAAATATATAATATATTTTAAGTTTCAGTTGCTGGAAAGTTTTAAGAAAATATTAATCTTTTATTTTTCATAATTCTTGTCGATTACGTCAGTTTTATCACTTTTGTCGGTTTTATGCTTAAATTGCCTTATTTCGGTTTTTCGTTTAAAATATAACGTTTAAATTATAGAAAATACCCGTTACAAAAATATTAGTCAAGTTTTATAAGATAACTTGCGAAAATATATCATTTTCATTTTTGTTAATATTTTCTTAAAATAACAACTTTTTAACGTTTTCGTGTCGGTTTTCGCGACACGAACCACTTAGGACTAAGTTTTATCATCTTGTCCTTTTCTCATGTATTAACTTATGTTATACATGAGTGTTTTACCACTTTAGGGGTTGTTCTAAAACAGTCCCTAATAGTTGTGTCGGTTTTGTTTAAAAAGCCGATTTTTCGACCATGTAAGTTATCGACAAGTCAAATAAATTACACAAGTCTATACTAATCTTACTATGAACTAAACGCACATATAATAACATATAAATTACCATAAATTGCAGTTTTGACTATATATGTTCATAAGATACCTTAATCGAGTTTTTCGGTTCCTAGTTCGTATTTTAGATTACCTTAACAATGTTACTAGTTAAGCTTGTTATTTTTATATAATTATCATTAAAAATATCCAAATCTTTAACCTTTAAGATTCTAATAATTCCAAAATATTAAATTTAAGAAAAGGTTTCTATTTCATTTTATTCTTTCAATTCACTATTTAACAAAGTTTCTATCTTTAGCAAGTTGTTGTTTATTTCAACAATGAGTTAACTAATCCATGCTTCTAACCATGCACCCTATCTTAGTTCAAAGTTGTTATTAATCAACTATTGATCACATTCATCACAAGTATTCACATCAAAATCCAAATTTCAACTTTTCTTAAATTAAAGTTTCCTTAATTAACAACTTTAAAAATCTTTGTTAATCTTCAAGTACCAACTATTGATTCTAGCATATATCATATCTTGTTTTCAATTAGCATATTCCATATCATATCTTAATTCAACAATCCATCCAAATTCCCTAATTAATCCAAAATCTATTATAATATCAAATCCTAATAATAAGTTTATTCAAGTTTATAACAAACAATCAAGAGATCCAACAATACTTTTACTCAAACTTAGCAATCAATGTATGATCTTTAAGATGAATGTATGCTTGTGTAATGAGTTTGATTATCCCATTTACACACACACACCCCCGACACATACACACACATACCTATTCACTTATTCAAGCTTTCAATCATTCAATCAACTCAAGAACAATAATCCTTGTTTATCCATAACCAATACTCAATTAATCTTAACATAATACTTACTTGATTCTTGAGATTTTGAAAGATGAATATAGTGTTTATGTGTGAATGGTGTATTATGTTTCCTTCCTAATAGCTCCTTAATAGCTTAATCCTTTCCTGATCTTGATTTAAATCTCCATAACTCTTAATTAGTATGTGTGTGTTTATGTTTGAAATTTGATTTGTGTGTGTTTAAAAGCGTGGGTGTGTTGTGGGTTTTATAAAGAGAAAGGAAGTGAGTGGGTTGAAATATGTGTGGTGGTGGGGATGCCAACACATAAAGGAAATGATTATGGTAATCATTGGGGTGAAATGTGTGTGGATGGGAATGTCACAACAAATTTCACTAGAAGATGCAATCATTGGATGGGTGTGTTGTCAACAAATGAAGCCTTCCAAGTGTTATGGTAATGATTATGGTAATCGTTACAAGTGACATGTGTGGGTGTTGGTTTTTAGAAAACAATGGGTGGTGGCACATGGTTTTGGGTTAGTAAGTAGGTGTTTAAACAATAATCTTAAGTTTCCGTTTTAACGTCTAACGAATTTTAGCTAATCAAACGAATCTCGTTCCTAATAATTTTTGTCAGACTTTGAACGAAGTTGGATTCTTGATAATACAAGCCTAAGAAACCAATTTTTGGAAATAGTTGACGTTGGGTCCTTACCGGGTCATCCACCGACACTTGGTCACTAATTTTGAAATTTTTGTGATTCGAGCCTTCTAAAATTAAGTTTATACATTGTCTCGACTACTTTAATAAGTATTTTAAAATACTTATTAAACAAATGTATAAGCACTAGCCCTCAGGATATCGTGTACGTTTGTCTGGATCATTACATATGTGGTAAATGTGGTGGGCACAACACACCACACCTGTTCACAATTACGCTGTCCTGCGGGGAGCATGACCATGTGTATACGAATAGGTACTTAACTAAGTCGAACACTGCGGTGTTTGCTGGGGTATTTAGTGTAGAGACTTGAGTTTATAATTATTTTGTTTTAAAACTTGGTTATTCCTAAGCCACGTTAGACCGAGACCACGTAGTCTCGATGCGTAATCAAGTAAAAGAAAATATTTTAGCGTCAGCGTATTCACCAGCATGTGTCGATGACGTATTTTCTAAACATTTTGCAGGTGATCAAAGTTAGGGCTTGGGATGACAAAGTGCTCAAGATATCCGATGGCTCGGATCTTTTTGTTAAACTTTGATATAAAAGGAATGGTGATTTTGTAATTATTAAGTAACCTTAAAACATTAAACGGGAACTTTTAATCCCGTCTTTTGTGAATGTAAATATTATATTTTAAATTCAAATGTTTTTAAGGACTTTCGCTTTTATTACATAACTCTGATATATTTACAAATGTGGTACCTACTGTTGGTCATACGCCCAACCCTAAGATGGGTGTGTGACAGGTTGGTATCAGAGCCATCGATCTTAGCGAATTAGGTATTACAAGATAAACCTATGCTTCGATCCAAGTACATAGAAAAAATATTTTTATTACTTGTTTTATTGAATAGGGATAAGATTGGCTGATCACCTTTTCTTTCCCTCTTCACTCTAAACCACCCAATCTATTAGATGTCTTTCAAGAAGATGATGAATAGCTATGTACGTGAAGCAAAGAAAGCTACCCGAACCCCTACCCAAGGATAACATGAGCGAGGACTACTATGAGGCTTTCTTCAACCAAGACCAATACATTGACCGAACCAAGCCAATATACTTCCCTGGAACTGAGAAATGTTCAATCAACTTACCCGATAGTCCATCAATGCAAAGAAGTGACCCCCCAAGACACTCAAGCTACCACCAATCAAGTATACCAATATACCACCCATCTGACATCCCAACATACCATCCTTATGAAATTCCAACATATCAACCATCTGAGATCCCGCCACATTAGCCATTTGGTGCTCCGACATTCCTACCGCCAAATCCTCATCCATCGTACGCTTCCTCTCCAACCGACCAATCAAGGAGGAACCTATGTCTAACTCTTCCAACTGGATGCAATGCCGTTATGACCAACGAATATGGCACGCCGGAACCTCTGCTTTTGACTCCATTGACTCTCACCCCAACAACTATGAAGGACCATCCCACAAGCCTAAAATGAGCGTTATGATGGCATATGAAAGTTTTCGTATGCCCTCGATAATGAAGGAGACTTCCCAACTGATGGAGGAAGAGGACCCTGATAAAGAAGAGGATCCGAAAGAAGAATCTGAAAAAGATCCTGAGGAAGAACACCCAGAAAACCCCAATGAAGTGACAACACCGATGGAGGAACCATTCTCCCACCAGAATCCAAGTTATGGCTCCATGGACCCTTATATGCAATACCTAGAAGATCTCAAGAACAAATCGTCATCGAGTTTTCCACCATACCAAGGCGAGATCCCATCGATCGAAGATCAAGCGAATGAAATCCGTGAACAGATGAGGCTGTGGAAGCTTTCTTCAACTACACGTATGACGTGACATCATCACCGTACCCGAACACAAAGAACCACTACGACGTAGTAATGACTTTGTACCGTGATCCACCACCAAGATATGGATACCCGAACGTGATCCCGCAATCCAAAGAAGAACATCTCGACAGGGCTCTACATGAAACTGATGACTTGAGGAAGAAGGTAGCCATGGATAAGGTGAAAAAGAAGAAGATAGCAAATAAGCTTATTCGGAAATGTAACAAATTGACCAAAGTGGTGAAGAAATACCTGAAGGACTGAGAACCCATGACGTATTGAATAGGTATGTTAATGTGTTGTGTTAATATGTGTCTGTATTGTAATCATGTGATGTAATAAAGAACGTTGACACGTTCTTTGAATAAGGATAGGGTTATATACATCAAGTGAAGATGTATATAAATGTGTTGTATTATTATATATATATATATATATATATATATATATATATATATATATATATATATATATACTTGTTTGCATAATAAATAAAATGCGTGTTTTTAAGAAAAGAAATTTGTTAAATTTCAGTTAAAAGAAACGTTGAAAAAGAAAAAGAACAATGTCACAACAAAGTAATAACATTGAAGCTTCTCGAAAAGAAGCAGACAAAAGGAAAGAGAAAGAAATTGAACAAGAGAAAGAACAAGAAGAAAAAATACACGAAAAATATATGAATCAAATCCAGAAAATGATAAAAGAAACTCTTAGAGTTGAATATGAAGCTAGATCTCAATCTAGGCAATCTAAGCACTTCCAATATGTTGAACCCTCTCGTAAATCTGTCAAATCCCGTCCGAAACCGTTTCATGTTTAAGAGTGTGTTCTTGAGTCCAATGCTGATGGTGACGTTAGACAAAAATTTAAGAAACTAAAGATAGATGGTTGTTCGTTCAAAGACTTTTAAGTATTTTGGACCAAAAGAGTTCTACGGCGACAAAGGCGCCATTGCGACTGTTAGATGGCTCGAGGAGATGGAGTCAATTGTAATCATAAGCAAGTATTCCGATCAAGAGAAGATACAGTACTCTACCAAAATGTTCAAGGGTGAAGCATTAGAATGGTGGAATACACTGATTTTAAGCAAAGGTCGAAAAATGTTGTACAATCTATCATGGGAAGAATTCAAGGAGATGCTGATGGCGAAATTTTGTCCTATGCATGAAACTGACCAAATCAAAATGAAATTTCTTAGTCATATGGTCGAAGGAACTAATCTCCACGAATACAATACCAAGTTTCACGAATACTGTCGCCTCGTACCCCAGCTGGTTAACCCAGAGTCCGACAAAGTTACTCGCTATATATGGGGACTGACGCGGGAAATCCGTGACATGGTGAGGTCACACCTCCTACAAACTGCCAACTTCACGATGGATTTAGCCGGATATCTGATGGGCGGCCTTGTCCGCAACAAGATGGAAGACAAGAAGATCGTGTTGACCACGACCAAAGGAGAACTGGAGGAAGCGCCCAATTCAAGGGCAAAGGCGCAAATCAAAACCAAACTGGATTCAATTAAAATTCTCCGTACTGCAATACGTACAAAAAGCACCACAGAGGGTAATGCTGTTATGCTCCGTCTTCTACCGCAACTGTCTGTGAATCGTGTCATAGACCCGGCCAAACAACTTTACTGTAAAAACAAGATGACTTGCTACGACTGCAAAGAAATGGGGCATCTGAGCTTTGAGTGACCCAAGAACAAACCTGCGACTGGTGGTGCAAGCCAAGAAAAATAATTCAAGAGTCTTCGCCCTTGACACTAAAAAGGCGGCCAACATGCCGGAAACAATCACCGGTACATTCCTAGTCAACGACATGTATGCTAGAGTTCTGTTTGATTATGTTACCAACTTAAGTTTTATAGATTATAATTTTTGTAGTCTATTAAACGAACCATTAACAAAACTAAATAAAACTCTAAGCGTCGAGACCGCTAGTGGTGAAATAGTCAAAATCTCCGAAGCCTTTGAAAATAGAATAATCCTTTTAACCGGTCCTGCCTATTCAATTATTGTGAATGACTCTTGCTGGTTTTGACATTGTATTTGGTATGGATTGGTTATCCGACAGCCATTCTCGTATCATTTGCAATAGCAAAACCGTCGAATTTCAAGCCCCTGATAAGCGAACCATTCGAATTGAAGGGGACAAAGACGCTGGCCAAGTTAACATAATTTCCATGATTAGGACTAACAAATGTTTGAATCAAAGATGCTTAGCATTCATGGATTACGTCACCGAAGAATCCAAACCAAAGAAGATAAATGACGTACCTATTGTCTCCGACTTTGCCGATGTTTTTCCCGATGAACTTCCTGGTATCCCTCCCAATCGTGAAGTAGAATTTAGGATCAATCTTATTCCCGGTACTGCTCCAATCGCCAAAGCACCGTATCGCTTAGCGCCAACCGAGATGAAGGAATTAAAGAAACAACTCGACGAGCTTCTCGAGAAAGGCTTCATTCGACCGAGTTCATCACCATGGGGAGCGCCAATCTTATTTGTCAAGAAGAAAGATGGATCTATGCGCATGTGTATCGGCTACCGAGCTCTGAACAAAGTTACCATCAAAAATCGATATCCACTCCCTCGAATCGACGATCTTTTTGACCAACTCCAAGGTGCTAGCTATTTCTCGAAAATCGACCTTCGTTCTGGTTACCATCAACTCAAAGTTCAATATGAAGAGATTTAGAAAACCACATTCCGAACAAGGTATGGACATTACGAGTTCATGGTCATGCCGTTTGAACTTACTAATGCTCCAGCCGCGTTCATGGATATGATGAATCGAATCTGTAAGCCTTACTTGTATAAATCTGTAATGCCGTTTATTCTAAGTCTAAGGCAGATAATAAAAATCACCTCCGAACCTTACTTAAAATACTTAGAACCGAGAAGTTGTATGCCAAGTTCTTGAAGTGCGAGTGCTGGTTGCACGAAGTGCAATTTCTTGGTCACATCATCAATGTGAATGGTATTCAAGTGGACCCCGCTAAGATTGAAGCTATCTCTAAGTGTGAGATCCCAAAGTCCCCAACCGAGATTCGAATTTTCCTAGGTTTAGCCGGCTATTATCGTAGGTTCATCGTAAACTTTGACTCGCAAAAACAACAAGTATGAATGGGGAACTAAACAACAAGAGGCGTTCGATATACCTAAACAAAAACTCACCCAAGAACCTATACTGGCCTTGCCAGAGGGTACTGAGGACTTTTTTGTCTTTAGTGACACGTCTCATTCCGGTTTAGGATGCGTACTGATGCAACGAAAGAAAGTGATCGGTTATGCCTCTCGTCAACTCAAGGTGCACGAAAAGTACTACACAACTCACGATCTAGAGTTAGGCGCCATAATCATTGCATTAAATATATGGAGACACTATCTCTATGGAGTAAGATTTATTGTGTATACCGATCATAAAAGTATGAAACATATATTTGATCAAAAAGAACTTAACATGCGTCAACGACGCTGGATGGAAACTCTAAATGACTACGACTGTGAGATTGTTTATCACGAAGGCAAGGCTAACGTTGTAGCCGATGCCTTGAGTCGTAAGGAACATGAAAAGCCGAGAAGAGTCCGATCATTAATGTTAGAACTCCAAATCAATCTCATCTAACAAATCAAATCCGCCCAACTCCAAGCGATCAATGAATATAAAATCTTTGACGATAAACGTAACGACACCATTGATTCGCTAGTCAAGGGTGAATATTTTATCCTTAGAATGGGTAATCGAATTTGAGTACCAATCGTTGGGGACTTGCATGAGAAAATTATGAATGAATCTCACAAGTCCAAGTACATGATGCACCCCGGTAGTGACAAAATGTACCAAAATCTCAAACCAAACTACTGGTGGAATGGGATGAAAAAGGACAACGCTTCGCATGTTGCGAAATGTCTAACTTGTTTAAAAGTTAAGGCTGAATACCAAAAGCCATCAGGACTGCTTCATTAACCCGAACTTCCCGTTTGGAAGTGGGAGTTAATAACCATGGATTTCATTACAAAACTCCCAAAGACGACTCGACAACATAATGCTATTTGGTTTATTGTGGATAGACTAACAAAATCCGCACACTTCATACCCATCAATGAATCGTACTCAATGGATAGATTAGCGCGTATCTATATGAACAACATCGTTGCTTTGCATGGAGTACCGTTGTCTATAATTTCTGATCGAGACAGTCGTTTTACGTCTCACTTTTGGAAAAGCTTCCAACAAGCGTTAGGTACAAAGTTAAACCTTTGCACCACCTATCATCCACAAACCGATAGGCAATGTGAAAGGATAATTCAAACGTTGGAAGATATGCTCCGAGCTTGTGTGATAGACTTAGGTGAAAGTTGGGATGACCACTTACCCCTAAATGGAATTCTCGTATAACAATAGATATCACACAAGTATTCAAGCCGCACCGTTCGAAGCGTTGTATGGTCGTAAATGTAGAACGACCGTGTGCTGGTCTGAGACCAGAGATGATCAATTATCTGGACCCGAAATAGTTCAAGAAACCACCGACAAAGTTCTACAAATCCACGAACGACTTAAGACGGCACGTGACCGCAAAAAGAGTTATGCTGATGTCCATCGTAAGCCATTGAATTTTAATGTTGGTGACAAAGTTCTTTTGAAAGTATCGCCATGGAAATGCGTAGTTCGCTTTGGCAAGAAAGGAAAGCTGAGTCCTTGATTCGTTGGACCCTTCGAGGTACTCGAATGAATTGGTACTGTTGCATACTGGCTTCCGACTACCCGAGGAAATGCAAGGGATACATGATGTATTCTACGTCTCTAATATGCGAAAGTGTTTAGCCGATGAATCTTTATCGATGCCCTTAAAAGATGTAGAAATTAATGAAAACTTAAAATTTGTTGAAAACCCAATTCAAATCGAAGATTCAAAAACAAATAAATTAAAGATACGAACCTTAAAAATCGTGAAAGTAAAGTGGGACTCACGAAGAGGCCCCGAGTACACTTGGTAACTTGAAACCGAAATGAAAAAGAAATACACTCACTTATTCTAAAGAAGCAATCTCGAGGACGAGATTTATTTCAAGGTGGGGAGGATGTAACACCGTGAAAATATCTGATCGAAATTACCAAGTTTCCAAAGTCAAGGGACCAAAACTGTCAAATTCTAAACCTTAAGGTTAAAAATGAAAATTCTGTCTCCTTGGCCGATCGCGATACGCGACGGCCTTAGTGCCAAAGTCCTCGCGTATTGCGATGACTCAATCTGACATGTGAGACACGTGTCAAATTGTAACATCCTAAAATTTATAATGTTGAATAAAGGAAGTTATGTTTAGTGATTTCGCGTAATTAATTAATATCGGGTAAGGAGCGGATCATGGACTTGGAATAATTGAGATGGGTTAAATGAGAATGGGCCTTAGGTCCATGAGATTTAAGGGATATAAATACCCCCTAAACCCAAAAATATCTTTCATTCTATCACTTTTCTAACACACTCCAAAAAAACACACCACACAACTTCGCCGCCGGCTGAGGGAAGAACCGGGCAGATCCGGGAGAGAGAGAGAGCGCGTTGGTTGTGATTAAACAAGTAAACAAGATCCAAACAATCTCAAAAAGGTACGATTCTTGATCTTTGAAGTTTAAAGATCCAAGTTTTATAGTGTAGATACGACCGAAAATGGTTGGGAAACGTAGTGGGTGATGTCGAGCCATAGCAAGGGTGTTAAAATCGCTCGAAATGCTGGTCAGAAACTAAAACAACGGCTGATCTGGGCAACTTCGCCTGCATCTGGGCAACTTCGCCTTCAAAGCGATAACTTCGCTTACGGCTAAGTTCGCCTAACTGGTAACTTCGCCTAAAGCCAAGTTCGCCTGATAACTTCGCCTAGAGCTAAGTTCGCCTGAGGTTTAACTTTGCCTAAAGCCAAGTTCGCCTGATAACTTCGCCTAGAGCTAAGTTCGCTTGAGGTTTAACTTCGCCTAAAGCCAAGTTCGCCTGGTAACTTCGCCTAAAGCCAAGTTCGCCTGATAACTTCGCCTAGAGCTAAGTTCGCCTGAGGTTTAACTTCGCCTAAAGCCAAGTTCGCCTGATAACTTCGCCTAAAGCCAAGCTCGACCCCAGCCAGGGGCTCTGCCCCTTGGACCCTGCTAGGGGCTGCCACCCCTAGACCCCGCTGCCAGGGGCGCTGCCCCCGGACCCCCGTTCGTCGTGGGTCATATAAAGATAGAAATACATTATAAGAAGTGATAGTTAATTGATACGTATACTTGTTATACAGTCAGCCGTGCACAACTGAAGAAAGGGATTACGATTAACGGTGAACGTAACCGTGTTCAGGTGAGTTTCTAGCCCCATTTATGTGTTATGTTTTCGGGGCTGTGTGCATACTCGATATGTTTGTTAATACGCTTATCCTAAGAGATAAGTGTATGCCTTATGTGAATGATATGATATGTATGAATGATTGCTTGATGGTACGTGAACGATCTTCGGATATTGCACGTACTGTCAGGTTGTAATGCAATGTGTAAGGTAAGTATGATATGTATGCTTATGTGTATGAACGTGATAAAGTTAATAAAAGAAGGAAATGACGGTTGCATGGTTGTATGGTTACGAAAAGGGTACCGAGCCCTAATAATACTCGAGGTATGATGTATGGTTGTATGGTAACGAAGAGGGAATCGAACCCTACTAATATTCGAGAACTAGGGAACCGAACCCTACTAATATTCGAGGAAAGAGGGAAACCGAGCCCTAATAATACTCGTGGAAAGAGGGAAACCGAGCCCTAATAATACTCGTGGAAAGAGGGTACCGAGCCCTAATAATACTCGAGGAAGGAGGGTACCGAGCCCTAATAATACTCGAGGAAGGAGGGTACCGAGCCCTAATAATACTCGAGGAAGGAGGGTACCGAGCCCTAATAATACTCGAGGAATGTAGGGCGTAATGCTCTTTATAACGTAAGATATGAAGGTAAGTTAATACAAAAGAAAGAATGAAAGTATGAAAGTATGAAAGTATGAATGAAAGAATATAAGTTTATGTGTATTGTATAGTGTATGATTAACTAGAACTCACTCAGCGTAGCTGACTTTTAGTATGCACGCAGGTGAATAGGATGAGGCAGCTCGCTTGAGGAGACACGTGGCATTGAACAAGAGTCTGGCATCTGAAGACTTATGATGTTTTAATTTTAATGCTTTAATGTTGAAAGACAAAGGATGTTTTGAGACAAGTTATGAATTATGTAATGTTTTATGAAAGTTTTATATTACGCGTAAATGTTTTAATTAACTCTGATATTTAGAACTGTGTTTATGAGTAAATCCAACACAAAAGTAGGGCTACCGGTAACGGGGCCTTACACAAATGGTGGCATTGTGTTTCGCCACGTGTCACCACGTGGCAGCACGTCCGCCACGTGTCGTCACTTGTCAACAAGTGTCACAACGCATGCCACTTGGCGCCACGTAGCAGGTCTATAGGGTGACTGGGAAGAGCTACGTCGCGGTACGCGACGGGCTAATCAGAGACCATCGCGTATCGCGATGCCCTATCTGATTTTGCCTATAAATAGCAACTATGGGTTCTCTCATTTCACACATCCAAATTCACTCATCTCTCTCTCTCTCTAGCATCTCTCTAAACCATATAAAAGTATACCGTCGATTACCTCAAAGTACGTACCCAAATTCTTCGTAAACCGTGCCAAAATACTGACGTTTTCTCGATTTCCATGACCAACGTTCCTCAATATTCGTGCCACATAGCACCGATGTTCCAACAAGGTGTTACCATCTCGAAGTCCCAACGACCTGCTTCGTAAAGCATGCCGGCGTTGGAAGAAGTGTTGGTGTATCGTTTTGCGTGCAAAGGAAAAGATATCGAAAGGAAGGGTTTGATCATGAAGATAAAGAAGACGAAGCGGCGTTGGAGTGATGCTCGAGTGTGTAGAGTTTTATAAGCCGAAAAAGGTAGGCATGATGCCTGAGTAAAATAAAAATAAAATATTGAAAAGGCTTAAACTCTAAGTCTCGAGGGGTAATCAAGTAAAAGAAAATATTTTAGCGTCAGCATATTCACCAACATGTGTTGCTGACGAATTTTCTAAACATTTTGCAGGTGATCAAATTTAGGGCTTGGGATGACGAAGTGCTCAAGATATCCGATGGATTGGATCTTTTTGTTAAACTTTAATATAAAAGGAATGGTTATTTTGTAATTAAACAAGTAACCTTAAAACATTAAACGAGAACTTTTAATCCCGTCTTTTGTGAATGTAAATATTATATTTTAAATCCACATGTTTTTAAAGACTTTCGATTTTAATACATAACTCTGGTATATTTACACATGTGGTACCAACTATTGGTCATACGCCCAACACTAAGATGGAGGTGTGACACAAATACAGCCCAACCACTCACGTGAGGGAGCTTGCGAATTAAGGCTGAGGTTTATTTGGGGAGAAAATCGACAAAATTGTTCGTCATGTGAGGGGCACGTAGATGGGTTAACGACCAGACTTAACGGAGTTAATAAATTTGGGTTTAATTGCAAGTGAAATGAAACTAAAAGGATGATAATTGTCAACTTGAAACTATTTGACTAAAACAACATATTTGGACAAACCACATGGATGAAAACCACAGTTCACTGAAATAAGTATTATAATAAAGAAAGAGTGAAAATACATGTCTACCCCTAACTTAACGATTAAATTTAACGGGGTAAGTGATTTGGGTGTAATTGGCAAGAATTGGGAAACGTAGATGGTCCATATGAAAAAATAAACTTTTGGACTAGATTCACATTATTTGCCAAACCACAAGGACAAAAATTACACTTTACTCTTTCATTAATTCTTTGAAACACTTAGGTGCTATCTGTTTTTTTAGAGGTAAAATGTCTACAGTCTACGGAACACATTTGCAGATATCTGTAGAAGAAGAGGTGGGTCAAACCTCTGTTATTTACAAGAAGATGATTGTTTATTTTTTAACGTCTGTAGATTGCTAAAATAAATGGTGATGATGTACGAATTGTGGTAGCGGTTGTGGTGGGTGGTGGTGGCGGGCTGTGGGTGATGGTGGCAGTGGTAGAAGGCAGTGGTGGGTGGTGGACAGTGGTGGTGCTGGATGATAGTGGTAGAAAATGGTGGTGGGTGGTAGAAGGCGGCAGACGATAATGGTGGTTGACGGTGGGTGGGTGGTGGGTGATAGGGGTAGATGATGGTTGTGGTGGCGGACGGTGGGTGGGTGGCGGACGATGGATGGTGGTGGGTGTTGGATGGTGGTGAGTGGTGCTAGTGAGTATTGATGGGTGTGTGTTTAAACCCTCTACAGACCTTTAAATATCTTAGAAGTGGATGGCCAAGTCTGCACTAAGAAAAGCTTGCGCGTTTTTGTTTTTTAATGAAACATCTTCGAGAAAATAAACAGTCTGCATGTGAAAATGTCTGCGCAATGCAGACAAAAGAGGTTGCACATACCTTTTTTAGAAAAAAACAAACAACACCTTAATATCATTATGTGATTACAAATTTACGTAAAAATCCATATATTTTTATATCATCATCACCTTTTACATTTATTTTTTATAATTAAGTTAATATTTTAGACAAATAAAATTATATTTATAAAAATATGTATAACTTAAAGTCAAAAATGCTTTTTAACAAAATCTTAAATATATATAAATGAAACTTTAACATCTTTTTGGTTGCCATACTTCTTTTCAAGCCATTAGTTTGTTTTATTTGTAATTGAACGTTTTTTATGCATTTGACCCGATTCACGGGTATGGGTCTTACCAAACCCAGATAGCCCTTAAATGAGTTATAACATCTAGTTAAATTAAACATTAATCTCACCAAATATTTTATATGAAAATCCTACAAAATAGGGATATAATAAAAATTAGTATTCATTTTTTTTATAAAAAGATACTATTAATAATTAAGAAACAATTCTATAGTATAAAAAAATTAGCGGGTCATGGGTGCTAGCAAACTCAGATAGCTTTTAAACCGGGTTATAACATCTCTATTATTTGTGAAACCCTTTTATCACCATATTATTATTTTTTTTACAATAAATAAAATTAAATCCAAACAAATATATAAATATCAGAAACGAATAATGTAAAACATACCCCGCAATACGACGGATATAAGCTAGTAGTTTACATAAAAAAAGTATCATGTAAAAAAATAAAAATTATTGTTAAAAACTAATATGTAATGTGTGTAAACTAAAAACATTACATATTTACGTTGGCCTAACAAATTATTACACTTACAAATATAAATTTAATGTAATGTACAAGTTGTTAGAGCACGTAATTTACAAGTCTTTAATGCATCTAAAGAGGGTTTAAAAATTTGAAACGTTTTTCTCTTTTTTACTCAGGCCTCACATTTCACTAAGGGCTTTACACTTGTAGACGGACACAAATATGAAAGGCACTCCCTTGCATCGGTACCTTGGGGCAAGCGTGGCCAAATAAGTGTGAGGTGAGAAAAAGCAGATGTCACATCCCAACCTAATGAAGGAACATGTTAGGGTGCGACAATATTTGTATCATAGCTTAAAGCCATTAATATAATAATAAGGTAGCGTTTGATATGTAAGAATAAGAGACGTAACGGAATAGACCATTGTGAGAGACGTAAGGTAGCGTTTGATTTCATTTCTTATAAAACATCTCAAATTAATTCCATCAATCACCCTTGTTTTTGTTTTATTTTGTTTTATTTTTTTCATTTTATCCCTCTTTCACACGATATCACTTTCAACACTCTCCCACCACCACCACCACCACCACCACCATTGTAACACCCCGTCTCAAACCCTATAAATTTTACTTTGAAAATACTAACTTTTATAAGTATAAGGACCAAATTGTAAATTCTGAAAATCTCTTCTCATCGCGATACGTGACGAGGTAACATTTAACCCATCGCGTAGCGCGATGGATTTGCACAACAACCGAGACATGGGCGGCGTAGCGATACGCTACGGCCCAATTCACAACAGTCATCGCGTACCGCGATGACCCTGATGAGTCACTGGACACGTGTCCAACGACATGTCAACACGTGGCACGATTGAAAGGCCACGTGTCACGAGCTGGTAAGGCGGCGTTAAAATGGCGGCGCCGCGATACGCGACGGGGTAAAGGAACCCATCGCGTACCGTGAGGGGGTCCTGAATCAGCCTATAAAAGGGGGTGACAGGTTTGAGGTCTTCTCATCCCAAACAAACCTCCATTTACAAACACTTAACCTCGAAAGGCGTGCCCCATTGTCGTAACAAGTCGACGTGCCATTTTCTCGTAGTTCGTGCAAGGAACAAAGTTATAATCGAGCTAGCAATCATATAATCGAAAAGATCAAGATCCTGCCATTTTCTTATTATCAATCTAAGTATCCAATCTAAAATAGGAGTTATGTTTAAGTAATTTAAATTATAGCTTAGACTATCAATCGAGGCTATGGCCTTTAACCTTGATCGTATTTTACAAACATTCATATTCATAAACAAGTTTTCATAAACGTTACTTCATAGCAAAGTAATGTTACAAAAGATATATTTTGACGGGCATGTAGTAACTGTAAGGGGGATATCACTAGTAGTAAGTTTCTTGCCTAAGGAAAAGTAATTCGTATAAATCCCAATCAAACGAGGGACCCGTTTACTTACCTGGAGAAACTTACCAACGTGTTATAACCTATTAAGCCAAAGCATGCTATATCAAACGTCACATAAAACCAAGTGTTTTCATTCACAATCAAAGATAAACGATTTCAAGGTTAAGCTTACAATCATAGCTTAACATTATTCAAAACATTCATACAAACCTATTTATGTATTGGTTAAGTATCATTCACAATCAATCAATCAATCAATTTTTTCAACACCGACGGTACAGCTGAATACGTTAACTTTTTCAATTAGTCAAAACATATTTATACTTGATAAGATGAACGGGTGTTTGTCTTAACAAGTCAATCAAATGTACATGAGATATTGTGATCTCTAAAATGTTATAATACAAAGTAGAGAATAAAATCAACTCAGACCGAATACGCATGTGTATGGATCCAAACATAACTGTTAAAGCCCAATCAATCAATTAAAGGCGAAGAAGCTGCGGGGTGCAACGGTCATGAACGGTTCTCTGTTCAGGGCCGTTTGGCTCGGAGAATACCGTTATGTGTGTAGGGCAGTGATACATATACCGGAAGTAGTAATTCTTCCGCTGAGGTTGTCAAGAAAACTAGGTTTGTATTGTAATCGTCATTTAAAAATTATTATTGAGTCATACGTGTTCACCAGCATATAGCTGACGCATTTTCTTTCCAACCCATTGCAGGATTGGAGTCTTATTGAAGATAAAAGCGCGTACCAAATGGCTCTATTTTTTATAACTAAAAATCCTTGTAATATGAAACTTATGTTTTGTAAATCAATACTCGGGTATTTTTTTCCCGAGTAAATTTTCAATTTAAATTAATATTATATTCAAACCTATAAAGTCTTCCGCTAAAATCAATCCAATACTCTGATATAATTACAAAACATGTACCAACTTATGGTCACACGCCTATGCCCTAAGTCGGGGTGTGACAACCACCACCAAGCTTTAACCTTAAAGTTAATATTATTATTATTATTATTTGTAGGGATAAGATAGGATTGTTAAACTTCCTATCCCTAATCTAACTACGTGCAGATGTCTTATATTAATTACCTTGGTCATAGACAACGAGTAGCAATCCAATCAAAACCGACAATCAACTATGTACCATCTGATATGGAGAGTAGCAATAGTTATTACACAAGCTTTTTCAATCACAGTTAACCAATCATTCCAATGTTACCATATGGGAGCCAACCCGTGTATCTCCCAGGAAGTCAACAATGCCCAATCGAAATTTCCGATAATACTGCCGACAACAATCCTGAGTACTATCCATCCGACATTCCCACGTACCATCCTTTCGAGGAACAGGAAGTGCAAAGTAAGATCAAACAGGAAAATGAGTCGGAATCATCTAGCTAGATGAATTGTCACTCTGATCAAAGGAGATGGCAATTCGGATCACCACCTTTAAACTATCAGTACCAAATCCCACCAACCACTGCAGAATCAAGCCGTAAACCCGGGATGAGAGCCATCCTGCCATATAAAAAGATAATAGTTCAATCACCAATCAAGAATCCTTATGAATCGGAGGAAGAGCCCGAGGAAGAGGAGGATCCCCAAGAAGAAAATGTGAAGAATGAGAATCCTTATTTTCCTCCGTATAATGGACCAAGACCTTCCATATCACAACAAGCTAAAGAGATTTGTGAAGAAGCAAACCTGATCGAGGAATTTTATACAACTAATATCCCTGATGAGGAAATGAATACATACGTTGCAAATCCACACCTCTATCCACAAGAGAACGCTTATCTCTTCCCAGCTGCATCTGCACCAACGGGATATCCTAACCCGCCAAATTCAGTGATGGATGAGTTAAGGAATGAGAAAGTTGACAAAAAGAGAATGGGAAAGAAGATAGTTAAGAAATGTGACAAGATGAAAAATCTTGTTAGAAAGTGGATTAAGGATTAGGAATCGTTGTTACATACTTTTGTTAACTGTTATGTTTTCTTTGTAAGATAAATAATGTATTATAAAGAAAGTCTGTCTTTTCTCTGAATTTTGTTTTATTCATGTTACAACATGTCTAAAGCCAACAGTAATCAAGAAAGGCAAATAAATAATAAAGAAAATACCATAGCAGAAAACATGAACAAAGAAAAGACAATAGCAGAAAACATTCAAGCAATACCGAAATACTATATGCTCGGTATTCCCGATTTAATCAAAGAAGCTGTAACTCCGCTTTATGACTTAATGAAAAATGATCCAAGTCGTACTGCCTCACATTCTAATAAAAGAGCAAGTCAAAGCAAAAGTGAATCCGCTACTTCAAAAAGAGAATCAAAGAAAGAATCTAATAAGGAATCGGAAAAGAAAGAAAGTAAGAAAAAGGAAAAAGAAACGGAAAGAAAGAAAGAAATGAGTGATGAAAGTTCAACGGCTGAAAACGACCTACGTGAGAAAACAAAGAAACTCAAAATACATGAAGGCTGTGCTTTTAAGGTGTTTAAGGTTTATAACCCCAAAGAATTTCATGGGGATAAAGGAGTGATAAATACCCTCCGATGGTTGGAGGAAATGGAATCGATTGTGCTAATAAGCAAGTGTACTAAAAGGGAGAAAGTACAATACACTTCCCAAATGTTCAAAGGGGAAGCATTGGAATGGTGGAATACCCTAATCGGAAACAAGGGTAGAGAAAATTTATACAACCTGGATTGGGAACCGTTTAAGGCCATGATATTGAAGAAATTCTGCCCAATCAATGAGATGGATCAAATTCAGACCAAACTGTGGAACCATAAAGTTGTGGAAACCAATCTCAAGGAATATAACACCAAGTTTCTTGAATATTGTAGAATCGTGCCTCATCTGGTTACTCCTGAAATCAATAAAGTGACACGATATATTTACGGGTTACCAATTGAGATCCATGATTTAGTTCGCTCACATATGCCGTCCACGACGGAATCTCCTATGGAGTTGGCCGGATATCTGGTGGAAGGGATGCTAAGGAACCGAGATGAGAAGAAGAAAGATGATGGAAAAACGAGTGTGGGTGGAAAGATGAAGAAAACAGAAAAGAAAAGAGAAGGCGGATTTGTGTATAGTCGCCCCATTTGCAAGTCATGTGGTAGTAGACATTTCAGTAGATGTCTTCGATCAACTAACACAATTGTATGTGGATTTTGCAAAAAACCAGGTCACCTGGAAGCAGATTGCAGGAAAAAGACCGGAGTATGTTTTGAGTGTGGCGAGAAGAGACACTATACTACTGAGTGCCCAAAGAAAAGCCGATGACAAATGCAGTAGGTGCAGGTGGCAGCGGTGCCAAGACCGAGGCCAAGAAAGGAAACACACGTTTTTTCATGGTAGACACTCAAAAGGAAGCCGATATACCGGACATGATCACAGGTACGTTTCCTATAAGTAATGTTTATGCTAGAGTTTTATTTGACTCGGGTGCAAACTAAAGCTTTATAGATTATAAATTCTGTAGTCTATTAAATAAACCCTTAGTTAAACTAGATAAACATTATGAAGTTGAAACCGCTGATGGAAGAGTAAGTAGAATAACCGAGGCTTTAGATAATGCCACAATTTCTCTAGCCAATCACGTCGTACCTGTACGATTGTTACCCATGACATTAGCAGGTTTTGATGTAGTTTTGGGTTTGGACTGGTTATCGTTTAATCAAGCCCGTATCCTATGTAACGATAAAGCCATCGACATTCGAACACCTAATAACAAAACCATTTGTATAACCGGAGATACAGAAGGAGGAAAGGTAGGAATCATTTCCAAGATCAAAGCAAGTCATTGCATAGGTAAGGGATGCCTCGCGTTGATGGCCTATATCACCAAGAAACCCGAACCAAAGAAAATGGAGGAAGTATCAATTGTGTCTGAATTTCAAAATGTATTTCCTGATGTGCTACCAGGAGCCCCGCCTGATAGAGAAGTAGAATTTAGAATCGATCTCATGCCAGGAACTTCACCAATAGCAAAAGCTCCTTATCGTCTAGCACCTACAGAAATGAAAGAACTAAAGAAACAGTTAGATGAACTTTTGGAGAAAGGATTCATATGACCAAGTTCGTCACCATGGGGAGCTCCAATTCTATTTGTAAAGAAGAAAGACGGATCAATGAGAATGTGTATAGACTACCGAGAACTGAATAAAGTCACAATCAAGAACAGGTATCCACTTCCAAGAATCGACGATTTGTTCGACCAGCTTCAAGGAGCAAGTTGTTTTTCAAAGATTGATCTTAGATCGGGTTACCATCAGTTGAAAGTACAAGAGGAAGATATACCAAAGACAGCCTTTAGAACCCGATATGGACATTATGAGTTCACCATGATGCATTTCGGACTCACTAATGCTCCAGCAGCTTTTATGGACTTGATGAATTGAGTTTGCAAACCATACTTAGACAAGTTTGTTATCGTTTTCATTGATGACATTCTTGTTTATTCAAAATCAAAAGACGATCATCAAGTTCATCTCAAAATCATACTTGAAACCTTAAGAAACGAGAAATTGTACGCCACATTCTCCAAATGTGAATTCTGTTTATCCGAAGTTCAATTTCTTGGTCATGTTATAAATGAGAAGGGTATTCAAGTAGACCCAGCAAATATTGAAGCAATAACTAAATGGGAGAAACCTAAGACGCCGACTCAAGTCCGAAGTTATCCAGGCTTAGCCGGATATTACAGAAGATTCATTCAAGACTTCTCCCGAATAGCTGTTCCATTAACTTCACTCACAAGAAAGACAATTAAGTTTGAATGGGGACCGAAGCAGGAAGAAGCATTCAAAACACTTAAACAAAAGTTAACACACGCACCTATTCTGGCCTTGCCAGAAGGACTAGAAAATTTATCATTTACTGTGATGCTTTGCACACGGGAATGGGATGTGTTTTGATGCAAGGAAAGAAAGTAATTGCTTATGCTTCGAGACAGTTAAAAGTTCATGAAAAGAATTACACCACACACGACCTTGAATTAGACGCTATAATTTTCGCGTTGAAATTATAGCGACATTACTTGTACGGTGTTAAGTTCATTGTATACACTGATCACAAAAGTTTGAAGCATATATTCGATCAAAAGGAATTGAATATGAGACAAAGGCGTTGGATGGAAACGCTTAATGATTACGACTGTAAGATCATATCATGAAGGAAAAGGCGAATGTTGTGGCCGACGCCTTAAGTAGAAAAGAACATGAGAAACCAAAGAGAGTTCGAGCTCTTAGATTGGAACTTAAAGTTGATTTAGCTAATCATATCAAAGAAGCTCAGAAGTTGGCACTAGAAGAAGGGAACATTAAAGCCGAAAAAGAAAATGGTACAATCGATCAATTGATTAAAGGAAGTGATGAAATACTTATACTCGGTACAAGGATTTGGGTATTGATGGTCGGGAGTTTAAGAGACAAGATTTTAGAAGAAACACACAAGTCAAAGTATATGATGCATCTGGGAAATGACAAGATGTATCACAATCTAAAAGATGATTATTGGTGGATTGGGATGAAGAAAGATATTGCTTTGTATGTAGCTAAGTGCCTGACATGTTCAAAAGTGAAAGCTGAACATCAAAAGCCGTTAGGATTACTACAACAACCAGAAATTCCGATTTGGAAATGGGATATGATAACAATGGATTTCATCATGAAGTTACCAAAAACTTCTCGTCAAAATGATGCGATCTGGTTTATTGTCGATAGACTTACCAAGTCTGCCCATTTTATTCCAATTCAAGAAACGTTTAGTATGGATAAGTTAGCACACTTATACGTTGAAAACATAGTATCTTTACATGGTGTGCCGCTATCCATCATTTCGGATAGAGATAGTCGTTTTACTTCAAAATTTTGGTCAAGTTTTCAAAAGGCTATGGGGACTCGATTAAACTTAAGTACCGCATACCATCCCCAAACTGATGGCCAAAGTGAACGTACAATTCAAACCTTAGAAGACATACTTCGTGCCTGTGTTATCGACTTAGGAGGAAGTTGGGACACTCATCTCGCGCTGATGGATTTTTTGTACAACAACAGTTATCATACGAGTATCCAAGCAGCACCATTCGAAGCATTGTATGGGCGTAAGTGTAGAACACTTGTATGTTGGTCAGAAACAGGTTATAGTCAGTTGTCAGGACCAGGAATTGTTCAAAGGACTACTGATCAAGTTATACAAATTCGTGAACGATTGAAAACGGCAATAGATAGACAAAAGAGCTACGTGGACGTTCGTCGCAAGCCATTAGAGTTTAAAGAAGGTGATAGAGTCTTATTGAAAGTGTTGCCTTGGAAAGTGTAGTAAGATTCGAGAAGAAAGGAAAACTGAGTCCACGATTTGTTGGACCATTTAAGATACTTGAAAGAATGGGACCAGTTGCTTACCGGCAAGAATTACCCAATGAAATGAAAGCATTCACAACGTGTTTCGCGTATCCAATTTACGCATGTGTTTAGCCGATGAAACCCTTGCAATACCAATAAAAGATGTTAAAATCAACGAGAAGCTTAAATTTGTGGAACAACCGATTCAAATAGAAGATAGCATGATCAAGTTTGTCAAGCACAAACGACTCAAGCTCGTGAAAGTCAAATGGGAATTAAGACGAGGACCCGAGTGTAAGTGGGAGCTCGAGTCAGAAATGAAGAAAAAGTATCCCTATCTATTCCAATAAATCTCGAGGACGAGATTATTCAAAAGGTGGGGAGGATGTAACACCGCGTCTCAAACCCTATAAATTTTACTTTAAAAATACTAACATTTATAAGTATAGGGACCAAATTGTAAATTCTGAAAACCTTCTCTCCTCGCGATACGCGACGAGGTAACATTTAACCCATCGCATAGCGCGATGGACTTGCACAACAACCGAGACATGGGCGGCGTAGCGATACGCTACGGCCCAAATCACAACAGTCATCGCTTACCGCGATGACCTTGATGAGTCACTGGACACGTGTCCAACGAAGTGTTAACACGTGGCACGATATGACAGGCCACGTGTCACGAGCTGGTAAGGCGGCGTTAAAATGGCGGTGCTGCGATACGCGACGGGGTAAAGGAACCCGTCGCGTACCGCGATGGGGTCCTGAATCAGCCTATAAAAGGGGGTGACGGGTTTGAGGTCTTCTCATCCCAAACACACCTCCATTTACACACACTTAACCTCGAAAGGCGTGCCCCATTGCCGTAACAAGCCGACGTGCCATTTTCTCGTAGTTCGTGCAAGGAACAAAGTTATAATCGTGCTTGCAATCATATAATCGAATAGATCAAGATCCTGCCTTTTTCTTATTATCAATTTGAGTATCCAATCTAAGGTAGGAGTTATGTTTAAGTTATTTAAATTATAGCTTAGATTATCAATCGAGGCTATGGCCTCTAACCTTGATCGTATTTTACAAACATTCATATTCATAAACAAGTTTTCATAAACGTTACTTCATAGCAAAGTAATGTCAACAAAAGATATATTTTGACGGGCATGTAGTAACTGTAAGGGGGATATCACTAGTAGTAAGTTTCTTGACTAATGAAAAGTAATTCGTATAAATCCCAATCAACCGAGGGACCCGTTTACTTACCTGGAGAAACTTACCAACGTGTTATAACCTATTAAGCCAAAGCATGCTATATCAAACGTCACATAAAACCAAGTGTTTTCATTCACAATCAAAGATAAACGATTTCAAGGTTAAGCTTACAATCATAGCTTAACATTATTCAAAACATTCATACAAACCTATTTATGTATAGGTTAAGTATCATTCACAATCAATCAATCATTCAAGGTTTTCAACACCGACGGTACAGCTGAATACGTTAACGTTTTCAATTAGTCAAAACATATTTATACTTGATAAGATGAACGGGTGTTTGTCTTAACAAGTCAATCAAATGTCTACATGAGATAATGTGATCTCTAAAACGTTATAATACAAAGTAGAGAATAAAATCAATTCAGACTGAATAAACGTGTGTATGAATCCAAACATAACTGTTAAAGCCCAATCAATCAATCAAAGGCAAAGAAGCCGCCGGCTGCAACGGTCATGCCGGTTCTCTGTTCAGGGCCGTTTGGCTCGGAGAATACCGTTATGTATGTAGGGCAGTGGTACGTATACCAGAAGTAGTAATGCTTCCGCTGAGGTTGTCAAGAAAACTATGTTTGTATTATAATCGTCGTTCAAAATGTTTTATTGAGTCGTACGTGTTCACCAGCATATAGCTAACGTATTTTTTTCCAACCTATTGCAGGTAACTAAGCTAAGTAGCATTAACAAGGATTGGAGTCTTTTTGAAGATAAAAGCGCGTACCAGATGGCTCCGTTTTTGATAACTAAAAATCCTTGTAATATGAAACTTATGTTTTGTAAATCAATACTCAGGTATTTAATTTCCGAGTAAATTTTCAATGTAAATTAATATTATATTCAAACCTATAAAGTCTTCCGCTAAAATCAATCCAATACTCTGATATAATTACAAAACATGTACCAACTTGTGGTCACACGCCTAGGCCCTAAGTCGGGGTGTGACAACCACCACCAATTGCACTCTCACCACAACCACCACCCAGCGCTGCCGCCACCACCCACCACCACCTACCAGCGCCTCCCACCACCGCCACCACCAACTACCCACCACCACAAACCATCGCTCCCGACCATCACCACCACCACCACCCGCTGCCCACCTCCGCCACCACCACCTGTCACCCACCACCACCGCTTGTCACTACGCCCTATCTACCCATCGCCACCGCCGCTCACCACCGCCACTACCCACCACCACCTTCATTACTGCATGCAACCCATCACCACCACCTGCCGTTATTCACCACCATTGTTATTTTAATCCGTTTTTTTCTAGCCCACAAAACAACACAAAGTAATAGTTTATTTCATTCCCGCATGGTAACCAAACATCTCATTGGAATTGTAATGATTCATTCCATTACCTCGCTCATTCCATTCCATCACTCATTCTATTACCCCATAGCAAACATACCCTAATATATCTAAATTTCACAACAATCGTACACAAATAATTCAAATGAAAAAAAAAATTAATACAACATTTAAACTTTTAAAATTTAGCCTAAAGTCCAAGTCTATGTCTTCACTTCAAATAACTTCCTATAACAACCCGCATTAAGCGTAAAAATAATTTGTCAATAACACATGTTGGGCAAGTAATCACAGTTTAGTACAATAATAATAGTAAGAGAAATAAACAATTACTTGCGTAGGTAAATAACATCGAATAACATAAACAAATATATGTGTCTCTTCGATCATGCCACTAGATTTCAAACATGTCTACTCGGGCTTCGAAACCAATAACAACATAAAATAAAAATGCAATTTCTCCTTGAACCAAACGGTGTCGAGTTACTCCAACGACGTATGATCGTACTTATGAGGATGAAATACCAACCAACCATAAATCAGTCTACACATAATTCACATAGCAATTAAGCGAGCAATATCACGATCACGCAAATAATAGAATAGTGTTTGAGTATATTAGTCTAATATTAGTTTAATACACATAATGCCCCCCCAAAAATAGAGAAAAATGGGATGTGATTACCCACCTAGAAATAAATAGAAGTGGTAACGAGAAGCCGAGTAAAGCGAACAAGTTAGTTAGTTCCACTCGGAGTCTTGATGGTATGTCCTAATTTTAAAGGCGTAATTAAAATAAATATTCTAATGATATAAATGAACAAGACATAATAACAAATGTTTATAACGGATTTGAGATCTATAGGACGTTAAAACATATTCTATAATAATATTATAATGTGAATTAAAACAAAAATAATTTAATTAGTATTATAAGTTACATATAGATTTATACAATAAAAGCTAATTTAATATTACACACACACATACACACACACACATATATATATAGGGAGAGGTTATTCTAAAAAGATGCGAGTGTCTAAAAACTGTAGGAAGAAATCTGGAGCATTGGATCTTATCAATCAACAGTTAAGATAGAAAGATTAGATAATTGAGGGTGTGTTTTATTTTAATAGGCATATAAAGATGTGTTAAAGGGCATAATCGTCTCATGTGTTATATTATATATTGAAATATTTATTAAAGAATTAATTATCATATTTTCATCCAAATTTATCATGAATACATGCTATACACGAAACCAGAAAAACACACTAGAACATCAAGAACACATAACGTAAAACCTTGCTGAATTACAATAACATAACACCAACGTTTAGTCCAAATTTACACATCAATCCATTAAATCTAGAAAAACACATCAATCCAGAAAAACACACTAGAACATCAAAAACATATAACGTAAAACCTTGCTGAATTACAGTGTGTTATAAAATATAACACCAAAGTTTAGTCCAAATTTGCGAAAAAATTTACATCAAGAACATCATAATCTATATTATAGTGTGTTTTCGACAAAAGCAACACCAGATTTAAAACAGAACACCAAAAACTAAAACACATCAATCCGTTAAATCGTTATTACAAAATATTCTTTCAGAATACTAATCCGTCAAAGAGAAAAAGACAATCTGATCGTACGGAAAAAAAACACTTCCGAACAAAAACAATGCGACTGGGTTTTATATAAGAAATACAACCGTTGTTTTTATAACATTATATGAATACAATACAAATCTTAACCAAAATACTCTTTTTAATAACAATATAATATAATATAATACCAATCATAGAACCGTGAATGGTTTTTTTTAATAAATAATAAAAACAGAGCTTTTTTATAATACTAAAATATATAATACAAATCTTCAACGTGAAACACCACCTTCATCTTCCTTTTTAAACTTCTACCACTATACGTATCAATTAACTCCTTGACATGCGATTGTCATAAATATCCCATCTTCCTCAAAGGTTTTTAATAAGAAGGAAACAGGAATCGCCGATTGCGAGCAGTGTCGGAGATCGTCGGTGACGGTGGTGGGCGGCGCAATCCTAACAGGCTAAAATGTTCTACCCCGGCTGGTCGCCGGTTAACAGATGATGTGACCATGCGAGGGGCAGTTACCGCGGATGGTGAACAAGAGCCGAGCTTTGAACGCCGGTGGTTCTTTCAAAATGACCGAAAAATTGAGAGAGATGTTTTTGGTAAAAATAAACCATTTGATTGCAATAATCTTGAAAAATCACAAATCAATTTATGTTAAAGAATAGACATCGAAAATTAAGTCAAGTATAAAAATAGCAATCTCCATTAATTTAGAATATAATTCTAAAATTATAAAATTTCATTCTTGACTATCTTACCCCTATATGTTATCCTTAATCTAATGGTTAAAATCATTTTCTACATTTCTTACAAAATATTGTCTTTTTATTTTAACCTTGTATTCATATATATATATATATATATATATATGAATACAGAAACGTTCAAGCGGAAAATTATTTTGAAATTTAACGGTGTTCGGTCCGTTAAGTGAGTATAACAAATACTAATTTATAAGTTATTATTTAATTTAAATAAAAGTAATTAAAGAAAGTAAATAAAATGAGAAATTATAAATAAACAAAAACCGGGCCTGGAGGAATTGAACCTGCGCCCCTTGGCTAGTTCGAAGACTTAACGGGGATTGCACTGGCCACTCAAGCCGGTGTCTAACGTTTTAAAAGCGTAAATCCAAAAATATTCATCCAACATATCGTATCATCCCTCTTCCTTATAAAGTCTAATTCAAACTACCTTCAATTGAATATAGAGAGCCCTCTGTCACATGAAATTAATAAAGGGCTTTGATAATTCGCATGGAACCAGACCAAAACCGTCTAACAATTACCATTTACATGCTCTAATTGAAGGATGATCGTAACATAGGGTTTCTGGATGAGCACGCCATCAAATCTGATCATAGCAGCTCATTTGATAAAATTGAGAGAGAACTTAGTTTCATGATAATGAGAGAAAGGCATGGCTCCGTTTAATTGCAATAAGATCGTGTATTTATAGGTTTCAAGGACGGTTTTGTTCGCGGTATGAGTTATAAGGGAATTAAAGATTTCTTTAGGTTTAGCTGTCAATTAATCGTTGTTTAGCATGTAGGGGTGATTTTGTGTTGAACAAGGAACAAGTAAATTAGTCCAACCCCGTGAATTATGACTTAATTGGTGGATCAAGAAGTAATTTGGGTGGGTGGGGGGGGGGGGGGGGGGGATGGTCGACAGTGTAAAGGAAAAAAGGTGGGAAAAAGTTATTTTTGGGAATTTGCAAAGTAGTCATTGGGGTTTGGTTGTCGAACCAATTTAGAACTAAACATAGTTTAAGGGTGTATCTTGCATATGCAAGATAGTTATAATATTTTATAATATAAATGAAACTAATCCTGGCGACACGTAATGAAAATAAATGATCAAATACTAAATAAAATAAAAAAATTATTGACTTGAAGTAAATAACAACAGTCCGAATAAAATAAAATATCATAAAAAATGTTTTAACGAGCCGGGTTTTCCGGTCTGAAAATTGACGAATATTACAGTGTTCACAAGTTTTGAAAATTTCGTCCGAAAATTAGAATATAAGAAAAAAAATACAATTAGAATAAACCATACTACGAAATCATTTCCGTAATAAATCAACACAAATGTTCGAGTGACCCGAAAACGCTACAAATGGGTGCTATGACTAGTCCATTTATATATAGGATGTATTGCTGACGTATCAACCATGGTGTTGCCATATTGTATAACATTTATACTATTGTCATATAGTTCCTCGGTTCAGAGTGTTCGCACACCAACCTACCCGCTATGACTTCCATGTGAGGATTTTGGTAATTATGCGTGCACTCATAATTACTTATTTCGTCGCATGGTCCGCATGGCTCGCTCCATTGTGCGGGTTAAAGTCATTCACAACAAGTATAAGAAAATATTTTGGAAATTATGTTAACAATTTGAATAATAACTCAACAAAGTTAATGGCCAATGAATCCCAAAGGAAGAAAACTCTTGAAGTTAAACATCCAGATGAATAAAGTGGAACCAAAGTTTAACAATAACCAACAAAATAATTGAAAAACTTAAATAATGAAATTCTAAAATTAAATAATATCAAGATAGGACACTGAAAGATGTAACAAATTTCCGGGTATTAAAGCCAAAAGAAAACCCAGAGTAGACAATAGTAATTCCCAAAATAGTTAAGTCAATTATATGAAACATTTGGGGTCATGAAATACTAAAATTTGTGTAAACCATGACAACCATTAGGAGCTGTCAAAAGAAAATCAGAAGAATTCAAATGACGACGCAAAGACGTTAGCAACTTTATTCTCGGGGAAGTTTAACTGCTACGGGGAGGGTTTAGCTTTGAGACACTCAAATTGAGATATTGGTAAATCGTAAATGTAATAACAAATCATTGATATAGAATAAGTACATAGGGCTCATATTAGGTAGCTATGCCTTGACCAAGCAAATAACATCGGTTCAAAAGTGACCAACCATAGGTAGCTTAGATTACGGTTCCTATTAGGTAGCCATGACATAGTTATGCACATGGTCCCTGTTTCCATTAACGATTACGTTTGGGGTCACCTTACATAGGCCGTTAGATTGAGCTGAGCATGAGTATACTAATATAATTCTATAGATAGTATAAGCAATGCGTGTCGTGCTTTGTGAGAATAGAACTCTAGATTAATCAAATGGAAACATAACTTCATCAATATCATTGAAAATTTAGAGTACATTCAAACGAAAAGAACAAAAACCAAAAATAATAAATGCGAAAAGGAAAATGTTTCCCGCAACGCTTGTCTTCTCGGGGTTAGATAGGTCTTGGGTATAAGGACTAGTATGAAGTGGTGCCATGACATCTAAGTTGAAATTCATTGGCAAACATCAAAACTAATTTTAATTTATTAAATCCATATATTAACTCTTAATTACCTTGATAATATTGAATCGTGGAAGAAATTTAAAGTATATGAGATGATGTTTTAGTGAAGCATACATGATTTCTGTCTGTGATCTTGGTTGTTTTGAAAAATAATGATACTGATAACACATCCCAGGGGTTTATAATTCTTGGGATTTCGGTTGATTTGGGCCAGATTCAAAACAAGATTTTAGTGGGCCTAATCCAGTAAGTGAAACAGGATAACATAATGGGCTGCAATGGATTCGTCAATATTAATGGACCACATGAAAAATAGTCCGACCACTTCAAAATATTTGATAAAAAAATATTCCGCAAAGACACTCTTGCGTACCCTGGTTGACTTGATTTTCTCGAGCTTGATCAGTTTGGTTTGGTTGGCTTTGAATAGCTTGTATGGGTTGGGCTTGAATTGGTTGAGCTTGTTTGGCTAATATTTGATTTACTTGAGCTTGAATTTGGGCTTGATAAATTTGTAGTTGGTTAGTTTGATTTGGGTAGGTTTGGATTTGATAAACGAGTTTTGGACATTTGTTGCGAAGATGGTATGGGCTCCCACAATAATAGCATGCTCGCATAATTTGAAGAGTGCGGGAAAGTGGTAGGGCATATGGTTGGTGAAATGGTTGTATAATGGGTTGTGGTACGTGTGAGTTGTGTTGAGTTTGCATGGGTTCTCGGCAAGAGTTGATGAAGTGGTCGAAGCGACCACAGTTGAAGCACTTTCGGCACTATGCGGTAGTAGGGTGGTGAAACTTACATGTGTTAAAAAAAGGATAGGTTCCCTTGTATATCTTTTTGTTTGGTTGACTTTGGGTATCATGGATTGGTGTTGGGTCAGAGTTGGTTAAGGCGTGGTTTCGGTGTTTGCGTTTATTGATGTGGTTGGTGTTGGTGTGAGTGGGTTTTGATGAAGTTTCTACCTTGACTTCATTAGGAGGTTCAGTTGTGGCTTTTTCGGTAGGCTTTTTAGTTCTTTTACGTGTTAGGGTTCTGACTTTAAAGAGTTATTGCATCGTGTAGGATATTTGGCTCACGTCTCAAGACGGAGTCTTGAATTTGCATGGGTAGGCTAGAGATATACTTATCTATCGCACGCTCGAGAGGAGTGACCATATGCAGAATGAGGAGACTTAGTTCGTGGAAACGGTCATTATAAGTCACATTGTCACCACCTTTATCGTTTCAAATTCAAAATCTTCATCCAACTTCTTGAGCTCGTATTTCGGGAAAAAAATTCTTGAGCACGAGCTTCTTAAGGTCGTCCCATGGTAAGGGCATGGCGACTTCCGCCCCTAGATAGTGCTTTTCACTATTCCACCAAGTATGCACGCCCAATTCAATGACACTTGAGGCATAAGTGGTTTTCTTATCTTCCGGACATCCACAATGAAGGAAGACACTCTCCATATGTTCGAACCATTATAGGAGAGTGATAGCACCCTCGTCTCCAACGTATTCAGTCGGGTTTGCGTTGGTGAATTGCATGAAGGAACAAGCAACTAGGTTAGTAGTTGAGGGTGCGGTGGTTGCATTCATGGTTTGAAGTTGGGTGATGAGGGTTGGAAGAGCTTCCACGATTCCCTTGGCGATGTGAGATGACATACTGTGGCATGAGCTACCAGTTCGACAACGACAATTGATAAGGCGAGAGGACATACTGCGGGAATAAAATGTGTAAAATTTCCTGAGCTTTGGGTAATTAATATAAAAGTATAAGTTTTTTTTTTGTAACGGGAAAATTGACACATGAAAAAGACAAAACAATAACTCTTTAATGAATTTGAGGTTGAGGATTTTAATCTTTCATGATGTTAACTTTAAATAAAAAAACATATAATAATATGATACAAAATCGATTTAGGAGTTCATGAATCACCATTGTTCCTTTTAATAAACCGGGAAAACAACCTTGATATCCATCGATAAAATCAATAATAAAAACTTAGTTGTTGAATTATTCATGTATCACCATGGCTTTATTTAACCAAAATGATCGAGAACCGATTAAAATCGATATATGGGGCGTTTATACGAACGGTTGGGGTACCCATGAACCACCATGGCTTTTCCCACCCATTCATTCAACTAAAACTACACAGGGAAAAAACCAAGTTTAGCCACGTATCACCGTAAATTCGGTTATCATTAAAGAAAATGTGATTGTCACATGACCACGTTTGATACAATGAGGTTAGTAGATACGTAGACATTTGGTGTGATATGCTTTGGCCTAATAGGTTTCGCATCCTCTCCGAAACCTCCAAGAAAGCAACTAGGTCTTGCGGTTAATTGAGATTTATCCGCATTTCATTTCCTTAGGCTTGCAAGCCTTGGTGTCAAGGGTTCGAAGAACAAGTGTGCCCCCTTCCAGTTACTACATATCCGTCACACGAATCATCCTCAAGGAGAGGGTAGTAAAAACAAAAAAACTTTCGGGAATTCTTAAGAAATTTCGTTAAATAAACATCTAGGGTTTTGAAAATGATTTTGAGGATGAGGCATAACCTCAGAATTGTGTGTGCTTTTTGTGTACAATAGTATGAATGAAACAGTTAAAATTAAGTTATGAACAAATAGTTTAAACAAATAGGGTACACATATAGGGACCCTAAGCATGCTACTAAGTTGTTACGTCTAACCACCTATCTTATTGCCTTCGGCTCTGATACTAACATGTCACACCCCAATCTAACGATGGAACATGCCGGGGCATGACAATATTTATAGCATAGCCCAAAGACACTAACATAATAATAAGTCTCAATATCTAAATTTATTTATTCACAACAATCGTACATATATATATCAAATGAAAAAGAAATTAATACAACATTAAACTTTTATATCTTAGCCTAAAGTCCAAGTCTATGTCTTCACTTAAAATAACTTCCTATAACAACCTGCATTAAGCATAAAAATAATTTGTCGACAACACATGTTGAGCGAGTAACCACGGTTTAGTATAATAATAATAGTAATGAGAATTGCGTAGGTAAATAGCATCAACTAATAATAACAAATATGTGGGTCTTTTCGATAATGCCACTAGATTTTGGACACATATACTCGGACGAATTCGCAACCAATAAAAACATAAAATAAAAGGGCCATTTCCCCTCGAACCAAATGGTGCGAGTTACTCTAGCGGCGTGTGATCATACTTATGAGGATGATGATGAAATACCAACCAATCATAAAGCGGTGAACACATAATTCACACAACAATTAATCGATCTATATCACAACCACACAAATAATGGGATTTTGTTTGAGCATATTAGTGTAATACTAGTTTAATACGCATAATGCCTTTAAAAATAGGGAAAAAGGGAGGTGGTAATGAGAAGCCGAGTAAAGCGAACAAGTTAGTTAGTTCCACTAGGATCTTGACAGTATGTCCTAATGTTAAAGGTGTAATTAAATTAAATATTCTAACGATATAAACGAACAAGACACAATAACAAGGACTTATAACGGATTTGGGATTGATTTGGACGTTAAAACATATTCTATAATAAGATTATAACTAGTTATTTACCCGACGCGTTGCACCGGGCATGTTAGTAAAACTCAGAAGGTGGTACAACCCAAGTGTTGTCTGCCTCGAGCGTTGAGCCAGTAAGTCGACACAAATTTGTTGGTTTCGGTGACGTGAGTTATTGTATAGAATTAAAACAAAAAAAGTATAAAAGTTGAGGTGGACCAATAGGGTGGCGTCAGTCGGTAAAGCTCGAGTATTGGTAAAAGCTTGTCGTTGTCGATCCCGGAAACTCAACGATAAAAAAAACATCCAAAACATTGAAGTTTGGTCGGTCTTCTTTACGTTCTTTACGATGACTAAACTTGTTGATACATCGTTTTTCGTCTTGGTCTTTGTTTAATGTATTTGAAATTATCTTTAATGTATAGGGGTTATTTTGGTAATTCTATGTAAGGCTCATTCGCTATGAAATGTATAGCGAACGAGGCCATATGTTTTATTCCTCATTCGTTAGGATTTTTTAACGAATGAGAGGTAACGTATGAAGGTCATTCGCTATGGTTTGTATAGCGAATGACGTAATGAATGGGATACTCAATCGTTATGTATATATAACGAATGAGTCATCACCTATATATACCTTGTAAATTATCCAGTTAACTATCGGTTCCTATTTTATTACAAGTTGTCTCATTAGGCTGTCGAAATTCTTTCTCGTTACACACACTAAACACGCAGTTAACCTAATCAATCATTCACTCAATCATATCATATACTAGATCCAACTGATTCATCCATCATGGACAATCAAGCTCACTCAAGTGGTATCAGAACTTCATATGTGTGATTGATTGTTATGAACTCAAATTAGAACAATTGTTTTATCTTTCAAGAAGTAATTGTTAACAGAATTGAACGAATTTGAAATCGAACTTTAAGAATCTAAAATCAATCAATTAAAGTTTATACAAATGATAATTGATATTGATTTGGTTATAGGTTTGTTCGTAATGATCTGTAGATGTTCTGGACTGATCTAACTGTATTAGTTTGATCATTTGGATTGACATTTGGAGTAAAAAATTGGTTGTGATTTTGGCTGAATTGAGGTATTTTGGGACTGAATTGTGTTTAGATTGAGGTCGATATGGTTTGGTTTTGGTATTGCGAGCTGAATGGTAGTGGTTTGGATTGTTTATTGAATCTAGATTTGGTGTTGTGGATAAGTTCATTCGTTAATTTCTTAGAGAATTGTGAGTTCATTCGTTATCATTGTTGAACGCATTCTCTAAGTAGTTATTAGGTTGTTATAACCATTTTAACCACATATTCGTTTGTTTATTCATTAATCACATATCTTCCATTCGCTACCTACTCATTCGTTATTTGATTTTTCATTCATTACCTCGTTTGTCTACTTCCGTCATCCAGTTTAAGCCTCATTCATCAAGTCTTATGGTTGATATTCGTACTTGCTCATTCGTCATTGAAGAGCGTCATTTGTTATTCAGAATTCATTCGTTATGCTCAAATATTGTCATTCGCTACCACAATTTTCAAAGTTATAAAATTTCATTCCTTAACTTTCACCTGTTGACATTTTAAACCCTTGAAATTTTCAAAATGGCTAATTACTATTCCTTAGCATCCTAGAATGCAATAATGAAACAAATGCCGAATTATAATACTGAAATTGGTTCTCACGCAAAAAAAACGAAAGTTAACAATTTGTGTGATTTTCGAAATAGGGATTTGAGATTCAAAGCTCATTTGGGAGTAGTTCATCCTATATGTATGCGAAGTTTGGAACACACTTATATAAAACTGCTTGTTGATTATCCTGGTACTGGTCAGATGGAAAACCTGATTGCTCAAATGATAGCCGATTAAAGAAAAGCTAATAAAATAGAAACAAAAGCCCATTCCACATTAACAATGGCCTTACCTGAGCATATTTTTCATCTGTTTAACCATACCAAATAGGTGGCTCCATTGTATCAAGCTTTAAAAGCAAGAAGCGTGGGTAATACACAAGAGAGTAAGAAATCCATGTTGAAGTTTTAGTTCAAAAACTTCTATCTCATGCCTGGAGAAACGGTTGGAGAATTGTTGGCAAGGTTTTGTCATCTGATGGCTGAGTTAACCAATTATGAGATTAACCCGGATGAAGAAGATAAAATTAATACCTTGAAGAATGCCCTTCCCAACTCATATTCAACATCTTTGATGGTACTTATAGAGAATGGTACTTCAAGAATTCAAGGCTCACTAGTATGGATTTGGTGCAAAAGTTGGAGGAAAGAGTTTTTGAGTTGAAATGTCAAGGATCATCCAAGGGTACTCAATATCCTAAATTGTATGGGGAAATACAGGTGAACAAGAGTGCATCTACTCCTATTAAAACTTTTTATACTCAAGAAAATCTTTAGGTTACTCCTCAAGAAGCTGTTTATCGAATCTCATATGTTTGCTAGTTCATCTGGTATTGGTGTTGGTTCAATTCCTCCCGTCACACCTACTAATCTAAACATCAAGGAAGCAGAGTAACATTTTGCTTTCTTGGGTGCATTTATCTCTTCATATGAACAATTGGTGGGTAGTCAAGTTGCAAATTGTGATATGACTGATGAGAATTATGATCAAATAAATCGTTATGATATTGACTTTGGATTTGAAATGGAACATGGCTATGATTGTTAGAAAAATCAAGAAGTACATGAAGAGAACTAGGCATGACTTTCCAACCATAAGTAAAAGAATCAGGTTTGTTAAGTTGAAGGTAAAGTGTTACAATTGCCAAGATTTTGGTCATTTTCCTAAAGAGTGTGAAAAACCAAGAAGAAAGTATTCTCCTAGCCAGGGGACTCAAGATAGAAACTTCAACAATAGGAAGTATAACACCAACGAGTCAAAGAAGAAACTGAAGGTTTTTGAATCAGTAAATCGAAATGAGTCAAGGGTAATGATAGCACAAGAAGGTATTGATTGGTCACAAAAATTGTTCGGTGAGGCATTACTTAAGTGTAACAAGCAAATTTGGTTGTGATTGGTCGAATAGAAGAGATTGAAGATGTTAAGGATAAGAAGTTGATTTCAGTAAGTGATGTGTCGGAGATTGATTCAGAATTCTCTAGTATTGATCAGCAAGGAACATTCATTTGCATGGCTAAAATTGAAGAGGTTAGTTCTAACTCTTCTAAACTTGTTTCTTTTGTTGCTGATGAAACCCATAAAATTGAGTGTTCTCATTATGTTGAATCCAAGTCTAAGCTTGAATTGATTTGTCAACACAATGAACAATTAGTATGTGATCTTGCTATCGTTCGTGATAACTATCGGCAAATGGTTGAAAGTGATAAAAAATATAAGTAGAAAGTTGCTACTTTGTCTAAAAGTAATCACAATTTGAAAGCAGAGTATTCTACCAAACTGAGCATTATTGAGAATTGATTTCATGAATCTTAAATTTAAGAACCAAATTAACTAAGCTAGAAAATAAGGTAATGGAGTTGAATAATAAATTCGGAAAATTTAGAACTCATCATATACATGAAATGAAATCATTGAAGTCGATAATAATCATCAAAAAGGTGGGAAATCTAGTTTTAGGTTTTTTGAAATCCCTCCTTTTCATAATGATTATACCGAACTACTAGACACAGAAAAGTTGAAAAAAGTGGATATTCATAGTCCATTGACTATAGATCCTTCTGTGACAGTGAGTGAGGTTATAGTTATCAAAGAGTAGAAGGCTAAGCCAGTGGAACCAACAAAAAGTGTTGAGAAAAAGTCAAATCCAGAATCTCATGGTCATAGCAATTTGGTTTCACTGAAATTGATATTGGTATGGTAGTTGAGGATGTATTTGAACCTACTATGATTCACAAAAATAAGAATATTCCTTTTGAAAATCATATTCTGTATGAACCACGTGATTTGGAGAAAACTAAAATTGGTTATCGAAATACTTATGGGAGTGAGAAATTATCCGAAAAGAAAGTGATTTTAGATGAGGATTTAAGGAAGTTTATAAATCATATTAGTAGTGACAAAGTAATGAATGGTATGGTGTACAAACTCAAAGGGTTGAATCAAATGTTTGCTGATAAAGTTTTTCTATTGAGTTTGGTGAAACCTGAAGTAGTTGAAAGAGTGTTTAATAGTGAGACACCAGGTTTAATTGATATTGAGAAATCGTTTGTGAAATAAAAAAAATGCTTATCACTAAACCTCAAATTAAAAATCAATTAGATTTTCTAAAACCCATAAAATTTGTGAAGTCATCTGGACTAGATTCACTTCAAAGTTTATTTGAGTGTTCTAATTTAGGATTTTATAAGAATATAAATACAAACTAGTTGGGTAACACTAATGCGAAAGTTGTGACTTTTTAACCTAAGGATTCACAAGACAAAGTTATTTCACCACAAGTGTTTGTAGATATGACAACATGTTTCTCATGTGGTGAACATTGACATGTTGCAAAAGTTTCTGAATCATGGGTTAAGATGTGCAAAAAATAACCCTTAATCAAGGAACATGTTTATGTGATTAAGAGTATCTTGAAAAGGCAACCAGCACACACAAAGCTTGATGATACTCCACATAATGTTTGATGAGATTATCCCTACCAAGGTGATTAGGGTTAATAATGAAAAGAATAATGTGAGTGTAAAAAAAAGGTTGAACTACTTAAACCTATTTGCAAGAATGTGACAACAAGTGAATTTATGATGAACCATATTTGAAAAAGAGGTCTAAGGCAACTTTGACTTATAGTCAATTTCATCAATTACATCATCATGAGTTGAAAAAGAAATTTGCAAGTGTCAAGGTTTTTGTTGATGTTTTTCCAACATGGAAACCTAAAGTTGTCTTATGTTGAAAGGAACCAAAGGTTCAGCCCAAGACTGAGGCTTGGGATGCCTCTTTGAACTAACCATTTATGTGTATGTGCAGATTTCATCCAAAACTACTTCAGTAGACAAATGGATAATGGATAGCGAATGTTCTCGGCATATTAATGGAAATATTAATCTCCTTTCAAGTGTGAAAGATATTCAAAGGGGTTATGTTGCGTTTGCTGGTAATCAAGGCGGCTTGATTACTAAAGAAAGTGAACTTTTGAATGGTAGAATCACATTCGAGAAGGCTAATTATTGTGACAAGGTTGATCATAATCTGTTGAGCGTATCACAGATTTGTGAAAAAACGTATACAACCTTGTTCACTGATAAAGAATGTATGATTCTCAAACATGGGTTTGTTATTCCTGAAGACACGGTTGTCATGCGATCACCCCGATCGAATGATATTTATGTGCTTTACATGGATTGACAACAACTTCCTCATCGACATCAACATGTTTTATCTCAAAAGCAGTGGGGAATGACATAATACTTTGGAACAGAAGGATGGGTCATATCCACATTCACAAGATGAATCATTTGATGGCCAATGATTTGGTGGAGGGGTTTCATAGAAGATATTTAAGATGACTGATCACTATGTTTCATGCAAAAAAGGGAAACAAAAGGAGAAACAAATAATTTGAAGTTGATCAACTCAATCAGTACTCCTTTGGAACATATACACATGGATTTTTTCGGTGTCGTGAATAGAGAAAGTATTGCTGGGAATTTGTAGTTTTTTGTAGTTACTATGCTTCCTGTTAATGAGACTGTGAGTACTGATCGTTATACATTGAATCGACTTCTTACGGTAAAGAAGCTGAAAAAGACAAGTTATGAGTTTCTTAATAATCGAAAGCCAAACCTTGAATTCCTTGAACCATGCGGGTGTCCTTGTACTATGTTAAAGAAATATGCGAGTAAGTTTATAGAGAAGGCTATAGAAGGTTACTTTCTTAGTATGCGTCACCTAAGAAACGATTGTTTAATCTTTCTTCTGGGTGTTTTATAGAATGGTACCGTGTAGATTTTGAAAGGTACACCGCACCACCTACTGGAAAGGGACTAGATTGAATGTTTGATTATGATGGTCTATTCGATTATTTCTCTCCCTCGGTTGATGTACATTCTGAAGATTTGATTTGTGCTTATATTGAAGATGAACTTCTATCTGTTCCAAGATCTTCTACTATTCAAGATTTACATGTACATGACCAACCAGAAGTGTCAGGTGATGTATCCATTTCATCTGATGATGCTTACTTTGAAGATTCTACCTATGAATCATTCGTTGAATCTCATGAAGCTCCTGAGATACAATATGGAGAATCTTCCTAACCTTTAAGTGCTGAAGTGACTGAAGAAAACATCACCAACTTACACAAAAATGTTGAAGTTCTTGAGCATCCAACTTTTTGGATTCATTCTTATCATCCCCATAACAATGTTATTGGTGATGTGAATGAAAGAGTGCGTATGCGACATCAAGTTGCTAATGACATTGATGATCATTTATTATGTGTTTATGCTGATATGTATGCATCGGGAATCATGAGTATTTCCAAATACACTTGTTCTATCCCAAAATTAATAGACAAGTGTTTCTGTGGCACTTCAAGAGCAGTCATGGGTAGAAGAAATGAAAGAAGAGTTGCAAAAATTTATTCGACTAGGTGTTTGGGTTCTCATAGATAAACCGGCTCGAGTGAAGAAGGAGATCCCCAAAAAATGGGTATTTAAGTGTATTAAAGATAACCGTGGTGTGATTGTGCGAAATAAGGCACGATTGGTAGTCCAAGGATTCAATCAACCAGAAGGGATAGATTACGCTGAAGTACATTCTCCGATGGCACGACTGGAGGCTATACGAATCTTTTTAGCTTATGTAGCTTTCAAAAATTTCAAGGTCTATCAAATGGTCGTTAAGAGTGTGTTTCTGAATGGGAAAATTCATGACGAGGTGTATGTGAAGAAACCTCATGGTTTTGAAGATTCTGACTATCCCGAGCTTGTTTATCATTTGAATAAGGCTCTTTATGGTCTTTACTAAGCCCCAAGATCTTGGTACAATACGTTGGCTGACCATTTGATTAGTAATGACTTCAAGCGAGGGACTGTGGATTGTACTCTTTTCTATAAGACTGTGGAAGATGATCTCCTCTTTGTCTAGATATACGTGGATGATATCATTTTTGGCTCTATAAATGACAATTTATGCAAAGAATTCGAGAAGATTATGGACGCGAAATTCGAGATTAGCTCGATGGGAGATATGAGTTTCTTTTTAGGGTAGCAGGTTCACCGGTCTGATTCTGGTATCTTTATTTATCAGACTAAGTACGTGAATGACGTTTTGAGCCGATTCAAGATTATTGTCGGAAAAGTCCCCTCGACTCCCCTTCTTGTGGGTCACAATTTTTCACCGGAAGAATTGGAAGATATTGTTGATCCTACCCTATATCGTGCGATGATTGGTTCATTAAAGTATATAACCGCTTATCATCTTGATATTATGTTTGCTATTTGTTTGTGTGCTAGATATCAATCGAGTCCCCGAGTGACTCATCAATTGGCTGTTAAGCGTATTTTCCACTATCTTAGTGGTAATCCTGACATCGGGTTATGGTATCCCAAGGATGATAGTTTTGATCTTACTACTTATATAAATTCGGACTATGGAGGGTGCAAGATTAACTTTAACTTTATCATGACAGGATGTTAATTCTTTGGAAACTGGCTTTATTCCTCGCAATGTAAGAAGCTGAACACAGTCTCCACTTCAACCGCCGAAGCTGTGTACGTTGCAGCCTCAAGTTGCTACTCACAAGTTTGTGGATCCAGAAACATCTGCGGGATTACTGTTAGAAGTTTCTTACTACTTCTATCTTTATCAATAATTCTGCTACGATACGTGTCACTAAAAATCTGGTCTACCATTCTAAAACAAAACATATTGAAATTCGTTATCATTTTATCTGTTACTGCTATGAAAAGAAATTAATTAATCTTGAGAAAATTCACACGGATTTTCATAAAACTAAACTTTTTATTATAGCATTTGATAAAACAAGATTTACATATTTTCTTGGTTTAAATGGTTTAAAAACTTTGACTGAAATTCAAAAGCTCGGTTAATCATTTTTATTTCTTTGTACATTTTTCATTTGTTTTCTTTCGTTATGTTTTTTTAGTTTTGGTGGAGATTATATGAGAAAAATACAAAAATATTATGATTTCTGTTAAATATATAAAAATCCAAAAATATTCAAATATAAGAAAAGCAAAAAACATTGAAAATGCTCCTCAAAATGAGTTTTTGAAGAATATAGGGAAAATGATTGTACACTGTTCATCTGTGTCGCATATCCAGCAAAAAGTAAGTGTAAAAGGCTGTGTGCTTAAATGTATCAGTGTTTTGGTAAGCATTAAACCAAACAAGGAAAAGTATGTGATATAAACCTAAATTGCCAAACTGAAGGGGTGCAAGTTTATAGAAAAGTCTTTGTAATGATGGCTGAAATGTAATAGTTTGTCATGCTCAAGCATTAGGTCAGGCAGATCACCAAGAAATATGTTTATAAAAATGTGAATTGGTTATCATATAATGCTTGGGTAGGCCTAACGTGCAAGTATGCTAGACTACATGTGATACAAAATAATTTTAATGCTCCCAGTTAATAGTTAACACTTCAATAGCGTATGGTCTTGTGGCCTTAAATTATGTATTGATAGGATGCTTTAGGGTTCCTGACACTTGGGTCTTTATGCGGTTTACATATGGGTATTCTCTTCGGTGAATATTAAATTGCTAAAAAACCAAACCTGTAGTTTATCTGCCAATATAAGTCACTAAACTTGATCACATCGTACTTCAATGTATAAATTCATTACTGACTTGATTAAACTACCCTTTCTTGCGTCTTATTATCTTTAAGAAACGGACCACAAGGGACACGATGTATGCAAGCCTTACAAATGAACCCGTGCATACTTATCCCTTGGAATGGACCTTGCAGTGTTGTTTGATAACATGTGTATGTCATGTAGTTAGGATTATTTGCTAGTTATCTATTGTAAAATTCTTTAAAACAAAATCATATATGACGGCTTTGTAGTAGACTTGCATGCTTAGGTTTAGACGGACAACAAAATCCTTCATTGTTTTAGCTAATTCTTCGTAACAAGAAAAATTTGTGCATTAAATTTTTTTTGATATGTTGATTCTAAGGTTTAAGTCAAGTTGGGGTGACATGGTAAAAATTAAAATATGTCTGATCAAGATTAGAGGCTGACAGTTCTTGATATTTTGTGCCTTAACTGAAACTTAAACATATTACAGAAATTTTCAGAAAACTTTGTTATGATGTTTAAGTGGACAACAATAACAATGATGGACTTAACACTAGTAATAATAAAGTCGAAACATAAAATTACGATGGAAGGGATTTTTGGTCATTATGATTCCCTGTTTAAACTCACAAAAATATGTACTACTTATTATAGTTTGATTTTAGTTTTATTTTTGTTTGAATACTTGAAAAAGTTACAAAAATATTTTTGGTATGTTTCGACAAAAAAATTGAAAAAACCAAAAAGGTTTTAAGTGTGTTTGATCTTAATTTTTTTAAATTAAAAAATATTTTGTTTTTTGCTTTATTTTCGATTACCGAGCTATGCGAATTGAAAAATTTGATGAAATCTTGGATTTTACCACATTGATAAAATTTTACCCACATGGTTTAAGTTAATACTTATAAATTTTGGCTTCAAAATAATGGTTTCGAAGGGTAATTTAATGGTTTTACCATGGTTTGAATGGTGAATTTATTTATTCGTAAATTTTGGTCTTTATTCGTTATCATTTTGTAACAAATGAGTGGCCATTTGCTAATTAACTTTAGCGAATGTGCTTCATTTGTTATACCACTCATTCGCTTTAGTTATAACTCTAATGAGAAACCCATTCGTTTTTCAGTTGACGAATGAGTAACGAATGAACGATCATTCGTTATTTTTTTAGCGAATGAGCCATTCCGGTTATTGGGAATCATGCTAAATTGTACGCAGTATAAAAACTCTTGGAGAACGAATGGCAGCTCATTCGTCTTTTCACTGTCTGTCTAGTAAATTCCTCTTTCTAAACAAAACTTTGTCAAAATTTTCTAAAACCCTATCTTGTGATTTAATCATCATTAGTGATATTCGTTAATCATCATAAGGTGAAATTCAATCATCATAAGGTTAAATTCAATGATTTAATTTATAATTTGGACTGTTTATTAAGGGTTTTGATGGTAAAACCCTCACAGGGTTTAACTGGACTAACTGACAGACTAATCAGAGTTGAAAAAAATTAGACATCACTAGGTGATTATTGATGATGTATCGATATCAATGAGTTACATTTTAATGTTAATGGTTATGATACAAAGGTTTTTGTAATTTGAACTGCATGTTTGACCTTCAGAGTTCAAAATGAATTTGAGTTTGACTGTTAAGTCAATGAAACTATTTGTTGTTGAACATACCTGTTAATTCGTATAAGTTTTTCTCTCATTTGTTAATCTTGTAAAGAACGAACCTCATTTTAATCATTGATTGATGAATGACCTCATTCATTAGATGTCTAGCGAATGAGGATCCATACATCATAGCAAACGTGATACATATTTGACTTATTTAACAAATGGGTCCATTCGTTATACTCTTTATAGCGAATGAAGATTTTTTAGTTGATTTCAAAATATTACAAGTGTTGACATGCTTGTTTGTGCAGATATGGCTGATAATCAACAGGTAAATGTTCTCGAGGGTGAACAAGAACAGCCCACAAGTCAAGAACTTTAAGTAATACAATGACAACAAGTTGAACAACCAGTTGATAATCCTGAGTCGCGACAAGTACAAGTAGTAGAAGAACCTACTGGTAATCAATGGATAGCTGACAAGAAGCATAACACTTGTGATTTCGTGGGTCAGAATTTATTTGGAAGAGCTATGTTGATGACATGATTATGTTTTTGAGGAGATCAATAATATATCAAGCTATCTTAACTAATCTCCCAGTTCATTATAGTATTATCAGACCATCCTGGGAGACAGCTTGATATGTTGCGGGAGAGAATCAAATTATTGCTAATGTCCAAAGAAAGAAGATTATTGTTTATATTGATGTCATTCGGACAATAACGGGTTTCGGAGAATCATGCTGATGGTATTCAATTGGATCACATGAACGAAGACACCATGAGAAGAATTCAGGTGTACTTGGGTCAGACTGATCGTACAAGGTCAAAGTGTAAAAGTTTGATTAGTCATTTGGCTAGAGAAGTTTATGAAGCTCCACCTAATGATCATTGGTCTCACGACGATTCTGATTCGGAACGTGATGGTGGTGATGGTAGTCAGGGTGGTGATAGTGGTGTTGCGCACTATAAAAGGAAAAAAAATGGTAAGGCTATTGCAGTTGATAAGCTTGAACCTAAACGAACTAGGAGGGGTTCAGGTGTATCTATTGAGGAGCCTCAACTACAAGTTCAACAGGTTGTGGTGACTACTCCTTCTACTACTATGTCTGTTTTTGTAGTTTCTACTCCTCCATCTCCTATAGTAACTTTGATGACTACTTCTGATCCAAGATTTCTTACGATTCTAAGATATGTTCTTAAGTTGGTTCAATCTAAAGATATCTTCTCCACAACAGAATTTGGCTACTACAAGTCCAATTGTAGTCGCTAGACCGATGCAGAGGCCAGATTACTCATTAATGTCTTTCAACATACCTCAAAGTCCGATGTAGTTGATTCATCCAAACATTAATAATCTGTCAGTACAACATCAGATGTTTTAGTTGATGAATCTGGTCCACCTACAAGAGAATTGGATGATTACTGATCACCAATTTCAAGAAAGTATGAGGTTGGATTAGAGGCAGATGTTTTGAGGGCTAGATTTGTTACAGAAATAGAATAGAGATTTAAAAGTCCTGGTAGCTACTCAGGGGGGAGAGATCTGAGAAACAGGATGAGTTGAGCCTTCATCTTACTTGTAAAGATGACATGTGAAGAAACCGAAGGATCGAGATCATGACAAGGATCCTGAAGCAGAAGGATTTAATTAGTAACCAGGTGCTTCGTCATTTGTTCATGTACCTGCTAAGGGGGAGTCAAGTGGGAAGGAAGTGGTTGTTTATCATGATTCGATAAATTTTCAATTTGAATACTTTAAACATAAAGATGGTTTTGTTTGTTGATGAAAAGGGGGTTGTGATGAGTATGGTCTATGCGAATGATATTAAAGAAGGCGAGTTTGTTGATCATTGTTTGACTAAAGAACAGATCGCCAATATTCTTAATTTAAACAAAGAAGATGTTGAGGAGTTGGAGAGACAAGAGGATGTGTAAGTGGAAGAGACTTAGGAAATTAGATTTGATTCGAGTATTCCATCTAGGAATACTTGTTATGATGATGTTGAAATGGAAAGGATGTTGAAGTGGAAGACACTTATGAAGTCATATTTGATTCGAGTATTCCATCTGGGAATACTTTTTATGATGATGTTGAAAAGGAAGATGTTACGGCTGAGGATTACCCGAATATGTACACACAATTTAATTCTGATGATGGGATTCCATTTTTCACGACTGAATATTATGAAGCAGCGAGGAGTGATTGAGAAAAGATAAGGAAAAGAGTAAAGGTAAAAAGAAGGAACACGAGACTCAACAAGCTTCTGATGATATGTTCAAGTATAATTCTAAAAATATGAACACATGGATAGAGCCGATGTGGTATGCACAGGAAGAAGATTATTTGCAATTAAAGGCCCGCATGTCTACTTATCAAATGAAGAAGTTTGTTACCATGAATACCTTCATAGGAGATATAGTCTCGTAGATGTATGAATCTGAGTTAAAGGTTTTAATGGTGAAGTGGGAGAACGGTATGCAGTATTTCAGACATATTACCGATGTTCTTTCCATGCCACATTGGGATGTTCATACTTTGGCTTATAGACCATTCATGAACCGTGGGAATAATAAGTTGTAGGTTAAATATCGTTTTAAAGATTTCAGGCCTCATGTGTCGACGAGGAAATATGTGGATGAAATTGATCCAGGTACCAGTTGGAGGAAGTTAGTTCTTAATCTGAAGCCTCCTCGAACATTGAATAAAGTCCTTTTAAATACTTTACCACAAAGTTTTTAAAATAGATTCAATAGGTGGTGTTATGATTAAAAGACAAGAGAAGTAGTGATCGTGTTGGGTTCAGAGCTAAAGATTGAATTTATTCAGATAATTGATCCAATGTGGTTGGTCAACCTGTCTGAGTATGATAAATGACGTGTTATTTCATAATCAAATCATTTGGGCTCACAACAAAGACAACAAGTTGGCTATGCCATTCCATCGGGTTGTTCGGGGTTGTCATGCTTTAGGAATTCATAGTTGTGCTGATTGGAAGACTAGAAGATTCAAGAGTTGAAAACGACAAAGCTCGAGACAAGGGGAAGTTTGTGGATATATCGTTTATCATCCTGGTCTTTGTTTAACGTATTTGAATTTAGCTTTAAAGTATAAGGGGTATTTTGGTAATTGTATGTAAGGCTCATTGTTAGTACATCATTTTGCGTCTCAGTCTTTGTGTAACGTATTTTGGTATTAGATTAATGTATATGGGTAGTTTGGACATTTAATGAAAGTCTCATTCGTTAGTATTATGATAACGAATTAGACACCGCTTGTTTTGTCCTCATTTGTTAAGGATGTTTAACGAATGACGTTAACGTATGAAGTTCATTCTTAGGGGATGTTAACGAATGAACTTAGTTTATTGATAGCGAATGAGAGGCTCATTCGTTAGGTCTGTCTAACGAATGACCTCATCTTCTATGTATACCCTATAATTATCATTAATCTACAACAGTTCTGATTTTATCCTTCTTACATACCGTTACGTTGCCCAAATTCACTCTACACGCACTACACATAGTAAGGTAATCCAAGCCAAATCGTATTCATATCAAAGACTAGATCTAAAGTATGAATCAGAATCATGCATTCTCAAGTTGTATTAGAGCTTGACATCTGATTGAATACGTTTAGGATCCAAATTAAGTTTAATAGATCCAGGTTTCGAGTGTTAATCGTATCGATTTGTACGGATTTGATAATTGAACTGTTCAAACATAAGAATCAATCAATTGTGGTTTAGACATGATAATTGATATCAAATTGGACCTAGGATTGTTGGCAGTGTTCATCTGATCATCTGATAGGTTTTGTATTGATATGGTGTAAAGACATGGAAATGATTTTCGCGGGAAAGTATTAAAACTTTTTAATGTAATTTGACTGTTTGAGTCATATATGAGGTTCATTTAGACGAATTAGGTGTTCAGAATGGTTCGGTTTTGTTCGGAATGAGTTTGCGAGTGGTTTGAGTATTGATTTGTGTGATTTGGTTGAGTTTAGTGAGGTTTGGATTGGTTTGAGGTGGTCGGGGTTAAGTTTGGGTCTGGATATTGAAGATGACGATGAAGGCTCATTAGTTATCATTTAAACTCATTCGTTAAATGGTTAAAAAGTTTGTTGTAACCGTTTTAACAACCCATTCGTTAAATTGTTCATTCTTTCACTATATTGTTCACACATACATTTTAATACAACATTCCTTTTAAAACACATTCATTTCACTGTTACTCTTACTTATTCGTTACTCTATTCTTTAATTGTTTCACCTCATTCATCACAACCTCATTCTTCATTGTTCATACGCTTGAACAGTGCCATTCGTGTTGCTTATTCTTTACAGTTAGTGCACGATTTTGGTGTCTGTAATGATCGAATAAGTTATAGATAGTATAGAATGTATATTTAATGTAAATGGCCCATTCGCTATAGATTGTATAGCGAATGATGCCCATTCGTTAGTTATCTAGACTAGCTCGCTAAGGTATAAGCCCATTCGTTATGGAAGCATAAAGAATGAGGTCTAGTTCGTTAAAGTATATCCATTCGTTATGGAATCATAACGAATGGAGTGTAATTCGTTATGAAGATATAACTAACTAGACTTAACTTAACGTACTAGAGCATATGGCCTATAAATAGGCTGCTCATGCTCATAAGTTAGTAATTTACATATTTAGATATCTAGATCAAACTTATTATTCTCTCATAAGTTATTATGTATTTATCTCCATATTTATTGATAAACTAAATATTTAAAGTATTAATCGTTCTTGTTTTTAATTTATGTATCGACACGGCTAGATCCGAGACGGGATCATACAGTGGTATCAGAGCCTTCGGTGCTCAATTATGCTTGATTTGACTGTTATTTGATGTTAATTAGTTGAAAATTGATTTAGTTTATGTTCTCTTTGATTTTGAATCAAATTGAGATTGAATTGGTTGGATTATGGAATAATTGGATTAGATTTGTGTTTGCTAAGGTATTTGTGAGTCGTGGTTGACTGGAATTGGATTTTGGATTATTTTTGGTTCGAATTTGATTTTGATCTGGTTTTGGCCGAAACAGAGGATAGGTTTGGTTCAAATTGGATTCGGAATAAGAATATTTGGATTACGAGGGGTATTGATTTGGTTTCGTGTTATGATGACGAGTAGTTTGGTAATTGACTTGTGTGATTTGGTTGAATATTGAGTGTGAATTACCAATCGGATTTCTGGGTTTGGTGTTCATTGGTTTCCAGATTTCTGGAAAATCCATATGAAGATTTGATGATTTCAGTCTAATTCGTTAACTTCAGCTTGATTCGTTAAGTCATTCAAGTTGATTCGTTAACATATTTGGCTGATTCGTTATGAGTTTTGGTTGATTCGTTAACAAATTCGTTATACTCTCTGATTCGTGTCAACTGATTCGTGTGACACATGTCATACCTCGGAAACTGTTTTCTAACAACTTTTGCCACGTGGCATTTGTTGTCAGAAGTTTGTTACAAACTGTTGTAACAAACTAATTCGTTATAAGTTGATTCGTGAATCAACTGTAGCAATTCGTTCACTAATTCGCTAAGCTTATCTTAAGCGATTCGTTTAGTTAATTAGTTGTTTTGACTGGTTCGTTGATCGTCTAATTCGTTAATCATCAGATTCGTTTAAACCATTTCTGATTCATTACTTGATCACACTTTACTTCGTTACATTGTGATTCGCTAATTACTGTTCACAGTTCGCTACAACTGTTAACAGTTCGTTACCTATACTATTTTCAATTCGTTAATCATATTTTCGAAGTTAACCCTTAAAGTTTAAAACTTGTCAAAAATGGCTGGCATGTATGCATTAGCTTCTCTAAACATGTTGATGCAACAAATGTTACAACAGGACACCGAGATTTGTTCACATTCAAAGTGTCCATGTCTCATGAAATTTAGCGATTTTGCTAAATTGGAACCTCGTTTCCGTGCTCATCTAGGGTCAGTTCACCCTGATTGTTCATACTGTTTAGATGAGGTTTACACCGTCCAATGATTGGAGATGCGATTATTGGTTTTACACATAAAGCTATCTCACAATACTCGGTTGAAGAGAAGAAAGCTTTGGAAATCGAGACAAAAGCTTATTCGACTCTTACTATGGCTTTACCTGAAAACATCTTTCATCAAGTAGGGAGTATAAAGATTTGTGCTTCCTTATTTCAACATATTCGTGACAAGATTGACACGATTAAGAGTGCACTACCAAGTTTTTATTCAACATTTCTAATGGTTCTAAAAGAGAATAACAATTTTGCAAATGAAGACTTAACTGTCACTGAATTCTTGCAAAAAGATTGAAGCAAGAGAATATGATCTTAAGTGTCAGAAATCCTCCAAGGATAGTCAAGATCCTGCTTTCTATGGTGGTAGTTTGCCTCTAAGTTCTACCATTTCTCCTATCACTGCCTTTCTCACACAGCATGCAGGTGAAAATGTAATAACAGTTTATAATGATCCTAGAGCATGTTTTTATACAGCTGGTAATTCCGGATCACCTTGTGTTTCTGTTGGATCTGGAAATTCATCTACTACTAATCCAATTTCTTCACCACCAAGTGTGAACATGAAGGAAGCTGAACAGAATTTTTCTTTTCTAACAGCCTTCATGTCTTCATATGAAAACTTGGTGAGTAGTAAGATAGCCACAAGTGATCTAACTGATGAGGATTATGATCAGATTGATCCAGATGACTTGGAAATCATGGACTTAAATTGGAACATGGCTATGATTGTTCGTAAGGTTAAAAGATTCATGCAAAGGACGGGCAAAGATCTTCCATCCTTGAACAAGAAATTGGGATTTGACAAGTTAAAAGTGAAATGCTATAATTGTCAAGAGTTCGGGCATTTTGCAAAGGAATGTGACAAACCGAAAAAGGAGTATACTGGTTCTCGTGGTCAAAATCAACATTCTTCTACACCACGAGGTAATGATGCTGAAAAGAAACCGTCTACTTCTGGGTCACAAGCAATGTTAGCTGATGGAAATGATTGGTCACAACGATTGTTGTGTAATGACAATCAAGCTAATTTGGCAATGTTTGGGTTGACTAAAGACTTTCAATGTGGAAGTGAGTTATCCTCTGATAATGATTCTGGATCTGATTCTGACGATTCTTGTGACAAGCCTCCAACTGTGTTAGCTTGCATGGCAAAGATCAATGAGGTTAGTCATTCTATCTCTGCTACTTCATCTGTTAAAGTAAATTGTTTGGACTGTGAATCTAACAAACCTAAGATAGAAGCTTTGAAAAATCTTAATGATAGTCTAGTGAGAGAAATTGCTTCTCTGAAGGATACTTATTGACAATCTCTTGAATCTCAAATGAGATCTCGAGAAAATATTGAAGCATTGTCGACAAGTAACCATGATCTTAAGGCTGAGTTATCTGTGAAAATGACTATTAATGATCAAAAGTTTCAAGTAATTCTGAAACATTGATCAAAGATAACTGAACTTGAGAATGAGGTTCTCGAGTTGAAGAACAAATTGGGTAAATTTTGAAATTCTTGTTTTCTGTTGAATGAAATTATTGAAGTGTCTGGAAAACAAAAGGATTCAAAGAAAGGCATCGGTTTTGTTGAAATTCCGCCACCTTTTCATAATGATTATAAAATTAATCATTTTGCTAAACAAGAAGAAGAGGTAATTGTGAAAGAACCGGTGATTTCAGAAAATGCTACACCTGTAAAATCTGAAATTGTTAAAACCCATTTGCTCCTCAGAAACCTCATGTTGAAAGCAACAAAGTCATTGTTGAGAATGTTGACAAAGTAATTATTGTGGATGTGTTTGAACTAGAGGTTATACACAAGAATAAGAATATCCCAAGTTTTAATCATATTCTTTGCGAGCCTCATGAATTTGAGGAAGCTGTGTATGGTTCACACAAATCTCATGTGTCTGAGGTTGAACAAGTGAAAGTTAAACCTGTGAAGGCAAAGAAATCAGAAAAACCGAAAATTTCTGATGAGGACTTGATGCATTTCATTAATCCTCCTAGTTCTAAGCCATCATCTGCTAGAGTTTTTAAGTTAAAAGGAATGAGTACTATGTTCACTGAAAAAGATATCCCGATTAGTTTCATTAAACCAGAACTAATTGAGAGCATCATTTACAATGAAACTGATAAGTTGAAAGATTTGGAACGTCAATATGTTTGTGCCAAAACATCAAATTCATCAGACCCGGTAATTAAAGCAAAACAATTGTTAACACAAGCTAAAAAGGTTCAGTTTGTCAAATCAACTGGAACAGATACATTGAAAAGTTTTTCCAGTTGTTCTAATCTTGACTTTTATATGAAAAAGAAGTCTGCCACTTCTGATGATTTGGCCAAACGATTCACGAATTCAAATATTTTTCAAGCTGCTTATTTGAAACAAAAGTCTAGGAAGCCGACAACATATTCTCAAGTTGCTGAACAATAGTTGAAGTCTGTTCAAATTAATGATCAAAGAGAAACTCAAAAGGTACTCAAGGCTGAGGCCTGGGCTACCTTTTTGAACTAATCACTTTTATTTGGTGTATAGGGTACATCCAAGACTGTGTCTGGTGAAAACTGGATAATGGATAGTGGATGTTCTCGTCATATCACTGGAAATCTCAACCTATTGACCAACGTAAGAAATATTCAAGGGGGTTATGTAGCGTTTGCTGGGAATTCTGGGGGCATGATCACACAAGAGGGTGAAGTTTCAAATGGTTACATTACTTTTGAAAAAGTTAATTATTGTGACAAGGTGGACCATAATTTATTGAGTGTGGCGCAGATTTGCTATAAGAAGTATACCACGGTATTTACTGATAAAGAGTGTCTTATCTTGAAACCGGGATATAAGATACACGAGGACATGGTAGTCATGCGATCACCACGATCAAATGATATTTATGTCTTGAATATGAGTTCTAAAGTATCAACATCTATCAAAACATGTTTTGTCTCCAAAGAAACTAAGAAGGACTCTATTCTATGGCATCGTAGAATGGGTCACATACATGTTCGTAAGGTGAATTATTTAATGGCAAATGATTAGTTGAGGGTGTATCGTTGAAGAACTTTAAGTTATCTGATCACTGCATTGCATGCAAGAAGGGCAAGCAGAAGAAAAAGTCTCATACTTCTAAGTTATTGAATTCCATTGATACTCCTCTTGAACGACTTCATATAGATTTGTTTGGTCCTGTGAATCGTGCGAGTATTTCTGGGGATTGGTATTGTCTTGTTGTCACCGATGATTATTCAAGATACTCATGGGTGTTATTCATGAGTTCGAAAGATCAAACGCCTGTTTTGGTACAAAACCTTATCACTATGATCGAATCACTATACAAACAAAAGGTGAGGAGAATTCAAAGTGATAATGGTACCGAATTCAAAAACACTGTATTGGATTTCTTTTGTATTCAGAATGGAATTCATCAAGAATACAGTGCACCATATGTACCACAACAAAATGGTGTTGCTGAAAGAAAGAATAGAACCTTGATTGAGACTGCTAGAACTGTGCTTGCGGATTCTAAGCTTCCTGTTCAATTCTGGGATGAGGCGGTGAATACAGTTTGCTATACGCTTAATCGGGTTTTAACTGTTAAACGACTCAAGAATACAAGTTACAAGCTTTTGAACAATCGAAAGCCTAACTTAAATTATTTAGAACCTTTTGGGTGTCCTTGTACAATGTTGAAGGAGGATGCGGATAAATTTGAAGAAAAAGCTATCGAAGGGTATTTATTGGGATATGCGTCTCCAAAGAAAAGAGTATTTAATTTCACATCTGGTTGCGTTAAGGAATGGTATCATGTGGATTCTCATAAGTAAATCACTCCTCCTCAAGGGAAAGGTCCCAACTGGATGTTTGACTATGATGGCTTATTTAATTCATTTACTCCTTCAACTAAACACATCGATGAAGATCTGGTTCGAGCATACTTTGAAGATCATTTGGCCATTCCAAGATTTTCAAGTTCTAATGATGTTGAAGCTCGACCTGATGCTCCAACTGAAGAACCACATGTTGCTTCTCCAGTTGCTTTTGATAATTTATCTACTTCTTCTAATGATGATCAAGCTGAAGATCAAGTTATTGTACTTGACGGTGATAATGTTTCATCTCCTGAACTTGGTGAAAATTACACTAATTTATTTGATAATGTTGTTGTTCCTGAGAATCCCACTCTTTGGATTCATGGATATCATCCACAGGAGAACATCATTGGAGAACTTGATGTGGGAGTCCAAACACGTCATCAAGTTGCTTTGTCTGGTGAGAATCACGTATTGTGTGCATATGTTGACTTACATTCCTCTGGAATTGTAAATGTTGCTAAATTCACTTGCTTTGTATCCCAATTCGAGCCAACAACGCCACGTATGGCTCTTCAAGATCCTTCTTGGGTAGAAGCTATGCAAGAAGAATTACAGCAATTTGCACGCTTAGGTGTTTGGGATTTAATGGACAAACCTGCTAGAGTCAAGAAAGCTATTCTAACTAAGTGGGTATTTAAGTGTAAGAAAGACGATCGAGGGGTGATTGTCAGAAACAAAGAACGTTTAGTGGTGCAAGGTTTTCATCAGCAAGGGGGTATTGATTATACTGAAGTGTATGCACCAGTTGCAAGATTAGAGTCGATTCGAATCTTTCTGGCGTATGCTGCTTATAAGAATATCAAGGTATATCAAGTGGATATTAAATGTGCTTTTCTCAATGGTGAATTACATGAGGAAGTGTTTGTTTTACAGCCTCCTGGTTTTGAAGATCCTGATTATCCGGACCGTGTTTACCGATTAAACAAGGCCCTGTATGGTCTTCATCAAGCCCCGAGAGCTTGGTATGGCACGCTCGCCGACCATCTGACTGATAATGGCTTCAAACGAGGAACTGTCGACTGCACTTTATTTCATAAGACTGGTGATGATCTTCTCTTTGTTCAGATTTACGTCGACGACATTATCTTTGGGTCTACAAACGACATGTTATGTAAGGAGTTCGAGAAGTCCATGCAAACAAAGTTCGAGATGAGCTCAATGGGAGAGATGAATTTCTTTTTAGGGTTGCAGGTTCACCAGTCTGCAAACGGAATTTTTATTCACCAGACCAAGTATGTGAACGATGTCTTGAGCCGATTCAAGAAACCTGCCGGAAAAATCCCTTCTACTCCTCTCCCAGTGGGTCACAATTTATCACCGGATGAATTGGAGGATACCGTTGATCCTACCCTCTATCGTGCCATGACCGGTTCTTTAATGTATCTAACGGCTTCTCGCCCCGATATTATGTTTGCTATTTGTCTTTGTGCTAGGTTTCAAGCAAGTCCCCGAGTGACTCACCTAGCTGCGGTTAAGAGAATACTTAAGTATCTGAGGGGAAATCCAGACATCGGGTTGTGGTACCCCAAGGACGATAACTTTGAGCTTACTGCCTTCTCAGACTCGGACTATGGAGGTTGCAAGATCAACTTCAAATCAACGACGGAAGGATGTCAATTTTTGGGAAACCGGCTTGTTTCCTGGCAGTGTAAGAAGCAGACAACGGTCTCCACTTCAACCGCCGAAGCTGAGTATGTTGCAGCCTCGAGTTGCTGTTCCCAAGTTTTGTGGATACAACAACATCTTCGCGACTACGGTTTGAAGTTTCTTACTACTCCAATTTTGACTGATAATTCTGCTGCAATTTCTATCACAAAGAATCCTGTACAACATTCCAAAATAAAACATATCGAAATTCGATATCATTTTATACGGGATTACTTTGAGAAGAAGTTGATTGAATTTGAGAAATTACATACTGACTTTCAGAAAGCCGATCTATTTACCAAAGCTTTTGATAAAACGCGTTTTCATTTTTTGCTTGGTTTAAATGGATTGAAGACCCTCGCTGATATCCTTAAACAAGGATGACTATCTTTATTTTGTGTTATTTTTTTCTTTTAAAATTTATTTTGGTTTTAGGGGGTGAAATACTAGAAAATACAAAAATATTGTGCTTTTCGTTTGTATAGATAAAACCCAAAAACATTAAAAATTTGAAAATTTAGAAAAATAAAAAATATTGAGAGTTATTTTCTTTAATGTTTTCCTTTAAAAATATTTTGAAAAACCAAAAACATTTTAAAATTTTGAAAAAGACAAAAAGATTGTGATTTAAATTTTGTACAGAAAATTTTGAAAAACCAAAAATATTGTGATTTAAGTTTGTACAGAAAAATCCGAAAATCCAAAAAGATTTTGAAGTTAATTTTGTTTATAAGAAAATTGAAAAAGACAAAAAGATTGTGTTTTTAAAGTATGTATAGAGAAAAGCCAAAAAGATTTTTGCATGCGTTCGCTGGAAATTATGTCAATTATCTACAATTGAAGGACATATACTTGTATATGTTTGGTCCTGATAGTTTCTTGTGAATCTTCAGGATAGCCATTTACCTGATAGTGGAAAATAGTTGGGGCATTCGTTATACGTTTTTAGATTATTTTCTCGCTGAAAATTATGCCGGTTATTTAAGTTTGTGAAGCATGATTGCATGTCTTGGTCCTATTATTCACTTGTGAATTGATAGGTTAGTCATTTATTTATATACTTAAGTTAACTGGGGCGATTAAATTTATCTTTGTTTTGTTTTCTACTCCTCAAAATTTTGAGTTTTTGAAGCAAAAAGAGAAAATGATAGTACATTGACTATTTTGACTCCAAATCCAGCAAGAAGTAAGCTTAAAAGACTGTGTGCTTAACTGCATTGGTGCATTGGTAGGTATTAAAAAAAACAAGTAGAGTAAAGTATGTGATATAGACATAAAGAAACGCCAAATTGAAAGAGATGTTAGTTTCTAGAAAAGTCTCGGTAAGGATGGTAGAAATGTAATAACCTGTCATACTCAAGACTTATACTTTTTTGATCACCCAAAAATAAAATAAAGCTAATAACAAGCTTTGAGGTTCTGGTCACTGTGAGTTTTTATGCGACTTAATCATCTGGGTATTCATATGCATGGATATTTCATTCGCTTTTAGAGCAAACCCAAAGTCATTAAACTTGATCACTGCTGTACTTCGTACAAATCTAAATTACTGACTTGATCAAAACCCCTTGTTAGTCATACAATGTTCCTCCCTTGCGCTCGTCTTAATACCATTAAGAAACGGACCACAGGGGATACAATGTATGTAAGCCGACAGATGGACTCATGCATATTCACTCATAGTAACAGAAAATCAATGCATTGCTTATGAACTTCTATAAAAATCAAATTTTTGATCAACGATATAATGGTTTAAGTCAAATTGGGTGATATGGAAAAAAACAAGTTAAGCTTGAACCGAGATTAGAGGTTGATAGTCTCAGATATTCTGTGCTTTAATTGAACCATTAACCATTTAAGTGGACAACAATACCAATGACCGACTTAACACCAGTCACAATATCGATGAAATATAAAACTTTGATGAAAGAGCAATTTGGTCAATATGATTCTCTGCTCAAACTCGACAAAAATCCAAAAATATGTACTGTTTTTGAAAACTCATACAAAAAAAAAACACAAAAATATTTTTTTTTAAATTTCTCGGATAATTTTCTGGTAAATATTTAGTTTTTATGTTACAAATTTCAAAATACAAAAAGATTTTACATCTTTCTTCTTTACAAATTATTTAATTATTTTAAGTTAATTGATGTACCGAGTGCAATGTCTGCCTTGATACCAATTGAGATTATTTTAAATTATTTTAAGTTATCGGTTTCTAAACGTGAAACGGTTTTTAAGGTATTTGGTTATTGAGATAAAGGTTCTCGGTAACTACTTTAATTTAATATTAAATATTTAAATTTATTAATTCATTATTTTATTTTATTTGAAGTTAAAATTAAATAAAGTTTACTTCGTTAATTATGGATAACGAATTGGAATGTTTTTAACGAACTACATTCTGTTTCGTCCATCTAATTCGCTTCCGCACTCTGTAACGAAACATACCAGTTCATTATGCATACTTAACGAATCAAGAAAAGATTTGAGACACGAATTGAATCTAATTCGTTATGCCACGTATTACGTTAACCTTAACGAATTGGCTGATTCGTTATTTCAAATTTCAAACGAATCAGTTTAATTCGTACATTGGGAAGCGTGAAAAGACAGTGTATATAGGACAGCGTGCATACAAACCGTCCTATACACCTTCTTCTTCTTCCTTATTCATAAAGTTACTCTCGCAAATTTTTCCCAGAAATCTTGACCTTCATTATATTTCTATCTGATCATATTTTCGTGATCCGAAGGTAAAGAGGATCACACCGTTATTATTTTCATCAAAACTTATATGGGTGTGATGGGTTAATTATGAGGTTTTGTTATCGGGTGTTTTAGGTTCCTTTGAACTTTCACTTTTAAGCTGTAGTGAATCTTGAATCTGTTACCATTTTGATCGGAATTGATTTCCGAGATCAATGGTGATATTGACTCTTGTTTTTCGTATTGTTTGATGAGCTAATTGTGTGTGGTTATTTTCGGGGTTTTATACTCCGGTTAAACCCTAACTAAAATAACCTATATCATGTGTTGGTGCCTCAAATCTATACCATATGCATCGTTGTAGGTTTCCGAGACTGATATGGTCATTTGTTTGGCTTTTGATCGATAATTATGGAGTAATTGATTTCCAAATTGCAATTTTGACTTTGAGTGTTCTTGGTTAATTTTGACCTTGACCCAGTGAAGTCAAAGATTAAGCCAATTTTGTGGCCATTCGTTATACTTAACGAATTGGAATTACTTTGTGTCCAATTCGTTAAGTAATTCAAACGAATTAGAATAGAGAATAAATTTAACGAATCATTAGTTCTAACGAATCAGATTGGTATTCGTTAATTATAACGAACTAGAGTGTTAGTTCGTTACCTCTTTATAGTAATTCGCTAATTCTTAATTTGTTATCTATTTACTTGATAACGAATCAGTTGATTCGTTAAAACCTCTTAACGAATCAGATTGTTTTCTTAACGAATGATATTTCAGATTTAATTATTTTTAATAATTATTTTTTTAATGTAACGTTTATTGATAAATTCATAAGTACACAAATTATATAAACCAAATAGTATTTATAAATTTACATTTTACTGATAGTGAACATTATTTATTCAGGATTATGGCTGATAACATGGAACAAGATCCACCTATGGATGTACCACAAGATCAACATGCTCAAGATGCTAATCAACTAGCTGAGGATGTTCCTTTACGTCCTTATGACCCTCGGCATAATGTGTGTGCATTCGTTGATACAGACTTTCCTGATGAGGATGTCTTTGGTGGTATACTGGAATTTATACGCCGTTCCCATATTCATTACGCTGTCACTGCTAATTCGGATATTAGATTCAGCATTGTTCGTCAATTCTGGAACACTGCTCAATATGTAAAAGTTGAGGATCATATTGTTGCTGTGGTTAATAACAAACCAATTGTCGTCTCAGCTGAAATAGTTCAAAGAGTGTTACAATTTGATGATACCATTGATGATCCTAGCGAATATGATAAAGAACTGACCAAGGGACTGTTTCGACGATTGTTTTATGCTAGCAGTCTTACTGCGTCTATGTATAACAAGGCATACTTGTGTCCCCAATACAAGAACTTACTTCATGTTCTTATTCACTGCCTTGGTGGACGTAAGGCTAGGTTTGACGAATTCCGCGCTGCATTACAATTGGCATTTGTAGCACCTGTTCTGAACAAACGTTACAATTTTTCTGAAATGATCTTCGATCATATGAAAGAAAATTGTATTCCTTGAAAACGTCGGGTGATGTTCTTGATGTATCTGCGTTTCGTCCAATTGTTTGTCAACTATGCTATCAGGGATTTGGTGCTCGATCCGAATGATGTGAATGATAAGTTTATTCTGGACAACATGAAGGCAGACACCATGAGAAGAATGAAATTGTACCATCAATCTCCTCCTCCCAGATTCAAGAGATTGATTGGTCATCCTGCTAATTCTGATTATGTATGTCCTCCCGAGGATCGCTGGATACATGATGACTCGGGTTCCGAGCGTGAGGGAGGAGTAGGTGGGAACGATTATGATGATGATGGTGATGATGGAGGTGATGGTGGTAATGGTGGTGATGGTGGTAATGGTGATGGAGCTCTTCGAGAAAAACAAGCTGCGGTTGAAGCTGCGTTAGCTCAACGAGAACGTAAACGAAAAGGGAAAGAGCTGGCAACTGAAAGTTCTTCAAAGCAGAGAGTGTCGGCTGGGGCTGGCATCTCGTTTGGTGTTCAACTGTCTCGTCCTGCAACTCCTCAATGCCCGGCAGTGTCTCTTACTACTAGCACTCTGGTGCTTACTTTGACAACGACGATGGTTCCTCACCACAGGCTTGGTATGATTCCACAAACGGCTTTAGCTGAGATACCAATGCCTTCTACTACGCCTTCTACTATTCCTCCAATAACGTATATGGGGCCCAGAAGAAGCTGCTCAGCTATGTTTCTTTCTGTCAAAACAAAACAAAAGCCCTTCATGAGATTGTTGAGTCTCAGGGGGCGAAAATTAAAGAACAATAGGAGCTTATTCTGCAACTGACATGTAAAGATGATGTGCTGAAAAAGCTCAAGAATGACAATGAGGATCCAGATGAATCTGATGCTGGTGGTGAGACTAAACAAACTCAAGACCCAGCTTCTGGTGAGGGTACGAGTTCTGTTGATGATTCGGGCATTGTTTATCATGACCATTCGGCTGCCAAACCGATTGAGATGATCAAGGCCGATACGGTTATCTTTGTGGATGAGAAGGGGATGGTCAGGAGTATGGTGAATAGAGAGGATATTGAAGAATGGCAGTTTGTTGATAGATCACTGACACAAGAGCATATTGCGATCTTGCTTGGTCTGAATGAAGACAAAATGACCGTGTTAGAAGCTGAGCCCGATGTTGAGGTAATTAATGATGATGAGATCTTAAATGATCCTACTGTTGAGATGAGTACGGATTTTATTTATGAGGATGAAGAAGTCGAGGTGGAGGATGTGACTGCTGAGGATTACCCTGATTTGTTCAACATACAAATGTTGATTAGGGTGCTCCAGTATTTAATGAAGAAAAGGTTAAAGAAGCAGAAGACCATCTTGAGAAGAATTCCAAAGGCAAGAATGTTTTTGATATGAAATCTGATTCGCTTCTCGACCCGTCCCTTGAGGAGATTGATAGTTGGTTCAGACACAAGAAAGCAAGTAAGATCATCAAGGCATTTAGTTTTGTTGATCAAGAACAGAAAGAAGAAGCTATTGCACAAGCCAAATCCAACCAGAAGACTACATTTAAAGCCGTGTTGAAAGTGCAAGGTAATATTGTTTCTTGGATGTTTGAATCTGAACTTATGGTATGCATTGTTAAATGGGAGAAGGGCGTCCAGTACTATGAAAGGATGTCTGATGTTCTCTCATTACCAAGATGGGATGTGCGCACTTTGGCGTATCGTCCGTTTATTAATCGTGGTGAGGACGACCATGAAAAACGTTTTCACCAACACTTGGTGTTTGAGGTAAACCATGGTTTTAAGTATTTTAAGCCACAAATTCCCATCCGCAAACGAATCGATGAGATCGATCCAAAAACGGGATGGAAGAAGTTGGTTCTTAAGGTTAAGCCGCCAAAGACGATGAAGCGTGTACCGGTGAAGACAATGAACCAACACACACATTTATCCTTCAACCGCTGGTACCACGACAATCGTACTGGTGAGGCCGTCATTGTTCTTGGTACAGGTTTAAAGACAGAGCTGATAAAGATCATCGACCCGATGTGGCTTGTTAACTTAACCGAGACTGACAATGATGTGCTACACAAGAATAAAATATTGATCAAGCGCAATGAAGACTATGACCTGGCAATGCAGTTCCAACGCGTTGTGCGTGTATGTTATGAGAACAGAATTCATAGTTTCAAAGATTGGCAGTCCAAGCGTTTCAAGTAAAGTAAAGACAAAGAGCTCAAGACGAGGGGGTGTCTGTTAGTGCACGGCTTTGCGTCTCGATTCTTTGTATTTATTGTCAACGTATTTTTCATTTTTGTTTAACGTAATAAACAATTATTTTATCTTTAGTTCGTTAAAGTAATAGTCTAGTTCGCTAAGGATGTTTAGCGAACTAGATCTAAGTTATTATCCATCCTGATTCGTTAAGGATGTTTAACGAATCAGGGGGTGATTCGTTAAGATATTTATTTGTTAATGTATGTAACGAAGTGGACCCTAGTTCATTATGGAATGTTAACGAACTAGGTCCATCTTCCTATTTATAGTGAACATTGTTCACATTTTAATTTAAGTTTTTGAGATTAACGTAACGAACCTCTGTCCAATCTCTCTCAAGCTTCATCTTCATATTAATATTATTCATCACCTACATACATACAACTAGTATATAAATATAAATGACATACAATCAAACGTGATAATGAGCTTGATCCGTATTTAGGATTAATCGTATATTTCAGATCTGAGATCTGTTTATTGTTAAGTATTGATCCAGGTTCAAACAGTGGTATCAGAGCAGACGGCTGCTCTTGATGCATCAATAATAAGGTATTGAATCTGAGTTTTTCATGTTCTTCGGGTTTTGGTCAGATCTGGAGTAAATTTGTGTGTTATTGGTGGATTTGTTTGTGAATTCGTGTTTATTGATGGAAGATGAAGCTTCCTGTGTAATTTGGTGTTAAGTTATGGTGTATTGAAGGATATGCCATGGAAGAGCATGGTTATAGTTTGATTCGGTTTACGATGATTTAGTGAGTGTTAAGTTAATTGGATGATGGATTTGTGTTTATTATTGAAATCCGCATGTTTCTGTGGATTTTGGTGGTTAATTATGGTGAATTGAAGATTTCACCATTGAAGAGCATGTTATGGGTTTATTTATTTGGTGGAAGTAATCGTTAAGTTAATTGGTTGTTAGATTCGTGTTTAGAGTGAGAAACTGAGTTTTCGTGTTGATTTTCGTGGATAATTATGGTGGTTTGATGAATCTTCCATGGATGATGCTTGATTTTTGCAGAATCCGGCCAGATCTACTTTTTCCGGCCACCGTAACTGATTTTTCCGGCGAAATTCGTTTTGCCAGCGAGCAGTTCATATCCAACAACCTGATTCGTTAATCTACTGTAGCAATTCGTTATGGATTTTTTAACGAATTAGGGTAATTCGTTAAGTTAAATCATTAAGTTAAAGTAACGAATTAAGGTACTTCGTTAGTGTAATTCGTTAAGTTAAAGGTAACGAATTAAGGCAATTCTTTAAGTTAATTCGTTAAGATATTTGTAACGAATTAAGGCAATTCGTTAAGTTAATTCGTTAAGGTATTTGTAACAAATTAAGGCAATTCGTTAAGTTAATTCGTTAAGGTATTTGTAACGAATTAAGGCAATTCGTTAACTTAATTCGTTAAGTTAAAGGTAACAAATTAAGGTGATTCGTTATGTGTATAACGAAGTGAAATCTTAACGAATGGGAGGCCATTCGTGTAACTGTTATAACGAATTAGAATGGTAAGTTATAACGAATTGAATTGATTCGTTAAGTATGTAACGAATCAGTGAATGGTTGCCAAATGGTGGATATCTGTAATGAATTAGAGAGCACGAACTAAGTTAACGAATGAGGTGGATATGTATAATGAATGAGAGAGGTGATTCGTTAAAAAAAAAAGATTCTTGCGCGAAAATTTTCCTGAATATTTTTCGTCATTGAGATTTCATTCTCGAAAATTTTGGCGACAATATTTATTTTTCGAAAATTTTCGGTGAATTTTTGGCCGGAAAATCGAGAAAAATTTTCTTAATTGAAATTTTTCTTTGATGTTCCTAATGTATTGGGGACTCTTCGTGTAAATTTTGTTAATATATTTTTCGGCTGACTTTTATGCGTTTCAATTGGCCGAGGGGGAGCCCGCGAGTAATTTAAGGAGGAGTTTGTTTTGTGAATTTTGGAGATTGTTCAAGACCTTGCTGAATTTGTCAAGAAAATGGGGAGATAAAACTTTTATTTGAGTTTATTTAGCATGTATCTTCCTACGTGTGCAAGGTTTCTTGAAAAATCACTGCATTTCGGGTGTTAATTCATGCTTGCAAAGCTACGTTTGACTGAGTTCAAGACTGCAGTTGTTCTTCGATTGGTGATTGATTTGTTCAAAGATTGAAACCTGACTATGTGGGATACAAGTGTCTGTTCGTTTACTTCTTTTTGAGGGACTTTGATCCTGACTATGTTGGCTACGAGTAAATGGCGGATTACTTCTGTTGAGGGGGATGATTCTCGAATGGGTTGATCTTATTGAAGAATATACGAGTCTTGTCATTAGATTGAAGAATTTGATCATTTGGGGTTTATTAATGGAGGTTGGAACTCTGAATATTATGCCCAAACATTAGTGCATCTTTACGAATGGGATGTGGAAGAGCTTCAAAGAGTATATTTGGGATATACGTTATCAAGAGAGGGAAAACCGAAGTGAAAGATGTTGAATGATCGAGTTGTTCACGAAGATGTGTGACGAGGTTAAACGTAAAGATATGTTTTCTTTACCGGTGCTAACAGATAGCTGATGACTTGCTGCTGATTGTTAAAAGATTGAACCATATCATACGCCAGTGGATGATTGGGATTATCTCCAAGAGTTCTCACTTTGAGGGGGAGATCTAATATGAGAAGCTACAAGTTATTGGTTTGCTGAAAAATATTTAAAAATTGTTTGTCTGCACAAGCCCGAAAATCATCAGTCAAGGGGGTGTCTGTTAGTGCATGGTTTTGTGACTGGTGATTTGCAGTTAAAGTATTAAAGATTAAAGTACTCGATAGCTACGGAAAAGGTGGTGTCTGTTAGTGCACGATTTTGGTGTCCATAGCGATCGAATAAGTTATAGATAGTCTAGAATGTATATTTAATGTAAATGGCCCATTCGCAATAGATTGTATAGCGAATGAAGCCCATTCGTTAGTTATCTAGACTAGTTCGCTAAGGTATAAGCCCATTCGTTATGGAAGCATAACGAATGAGGGCTAGTTCATTAAAGTATTACCATTCGCTATGGAATCATAACGAATGGAGTCTAATTAGTTATGAAGATATAACGAACTAGACTTAACTTAACGAACTAGAGCATATGGCCTATAAATAGGCTGCTCATGCTCATAAGTTAGTAATGTACATATTTAGAGATCTAGATCTAAGTTATTATTCTCTAATAAGTTATTATGTATTATCTCCATATTTATCAATAAACTAAATATTTAAAGTATTAATCGTGTTTGTGTTTAATTGATGTATCGACGGGATCAAACAGTTAGGCCCTGTTTGTGTTTGCCTCTTTTCTCTGAATCAAACGTCTGATTCGGTCAGACGTAATCAGACGTGGGGCTGTTTGTTTTTTTTCTGGCATTAAGAGGTTCGGCGTCTTAATAGCATCTGAACTAGTAAGAGCTTTTAGTGGGTCTGAAAACCTCTTAACCCAAAAAAAACATACGTTTGTCTCCGGCCTCCATTAACTTCTAACCCGAAGACTAGGCTCCATTTCCGACGACTAGAGGTTCGTCTCTAGCCTCCACCTCTTAATGATTCAGATTTCAGACATTTGAACCACCTCTTAACATTCAGATGTGGTATTCAGATTCAGACTTAAATCTCTAAAAAAAACGGGGCCTTACATTTCTTCCACATCTGTTACCTCAGTTTTCTTAAATTGATAATTCTCATCCCTGAACATTTAAAGTTAATATTATAACCCTCGTGACTTACAAAATTACAAGCTATTATGCACTGGCTTCTCAAAATGCTTTAATGCGGCATATGTTGAGTTATGATTCTAAGATCGGGTCTTATACAAAATGCCCAAGACTCATGAATCTGTGTGATTTTCCGAAATGGGAACCAAGGTTTAAAGCTCATTTGGGAGCTATTCATCCTGAGTGTATTCAAATGTCAACTAAAGAAAAGAAAGCTTATAAAATTGACACTAAGGCTTATTCCACTTTGACTATGGCATTACCAGAGCATATATTTCACCAATCCAGTTATATCAAACAGTGTGTTCCTTTGTTTTAATAATTAAATGCAAAAACCATGGAGAATACAAAATAAAGTAGGAAATAAAAATTGAAGTTTCAATATGAAAACTTCAATCTCGTGCTTGGAGAAATTGTTGGTAAAGTAGTGACAAGGTTTTGTCATTTGACTGCTGAGATGAACAGATTTGCTATGCTCCTAGATTAAACAGATCAAATTTCCACATTAAAGAATGCTTTACCCTCTTCCTACTCAACTTACTAAATGATTCTCACTGAAAATGGGTATTTCAATAACGAAAGACTCTCTGCAATGGATTTTGTGCAAAAGTTGGAGGAGCGGGAATTTGAGTTAAAGTGTTGGAATTCATCTAAAGGTAATCAAGATCCTACTTTGTATGGTGGGCCAAATCCATTCAATAAAAGTGCATCTACTCCAATTAATGCCTTTTATTCTCAAGCATCTTAAAGTATTCCTCAAAAAGCTGTTTATGAACCTAATGAATGTCCAAATTCATCTGGTATTAATGCTGGTTCAATTCCTCATGTGACACACCACCTAATGTAAATATTAAGGAAGCTAGAAACATTTTGCCTTCATGGGATCATTAATGACCTCTTATGAACAGTTGACGGTTGGACATGTGGCAAATAGTAATAGTCTGATGAGGATTATGATCAAGTTGATCCTGATGATCATGAGTTGATGGATTTGAAATGGAATATGGCAATGATTATGAGGAAGATTAAGAAGTTTATGCAGAGAACGGGAAAGGATCTGCCTGCTATGAGCTATAGGGTAGGGTTTGATAAGTTGAAAGTTAAGTGTTATAATTTCCAAAAATTTGGTAAATTTGCAAAAGAGTGTGATAAGCCATGATATGATTACACTCCTAGAAAGAGAACTCAAGATAGAAACTTTAACAACCAAAAATATAACAACTATGAGTCCAAGGAGAAACTAAAAGGGGTTGAATCTCTGCAAAGTGAAGCGGATCTAAGGAAATGATAACTCAAGAAGGGATTGACTGGTCTTAAAGTCTGTTGGGTAATGTATCTACTGAGGTGCAACAAGCTAATGTGGTTGTGATAAGTAAGCATGAAGAATGCGTGGGTAATAAGGATGAGACACTGACTGAAGATAGTGATGAGAAAAAGACATATTTAGATGACTTGAGTGTTGATCAGCAAGCCACTTTTATGTGCATGGCAAAGATCGAAGAGTTTAGTCTATATCTTATGAATATGTGATTGTTAATGTCACACCCCAACCTAAGGCGGAAATGTCCGGGCGCGAATTGATTGCTCACAGCTCAAAAGGTACTATCATTCAATTTAGTAAATGACAATATTTATTTAATTTATTTAAATAAAACAATTACAGATAAGTACATCAAGTATAAAGAAATTACAACATGATCAATTAATTATTGAATAAGTTTGTATCCTAAAAGGTATCTCTACATGATCTTCATCTTGCTAAATAACCAAGCTGATAAGCTGTAAATGTGTACACAATATATTTTTGTCAACATGAGATTGAGTGAGAAAATCACCAGCTTTGGACACCATAATAATAACTATATATATATATATATATATATATATATATATATATATATATATAGGGTAGGGTTAATGTAAAAAACAATATTTTTGTGAGAAGAATAAGAATAGATCTAGGCCCTTGGATCTATGATCTAGTAGTTGAGATTGGTAGTTTCTAAATAATTGTATTGTTTCATATTTACATTGTATAGTGTCATATTTAGGTGGTTTGTTTTATTTTAAAGCTCTTCTCACACTTCTCACAAAACACTTGTTTTTTATTTGAACTCTTTTCTATATATATATATACATATATAAGAGCAAAACTGTTATCTGTGAGTATATTCAATCAAACCATAGCAAGTAACATTGTAAACAAATAATGATGAACGGGCTATACCGTTGCCATGCGAATCGGGCATTGGTTACCATGAGGTAGTTGTCGGTGAAACCATTTTCATGAATGACATGATGTGAATATAATGATGGACCTCTCCGAATGCAGTAAATAAACACATAAACAAATAACAAATAGCAAGTAGTCATTCAATTGATACACAACACATATATTTACAGTTTGCATTTGAGAATATAATACAATGTGTAAATTGATAGCTGGTACGCATAAGTCCAAAAAAGTTTGAAAACACGTAAAATAGGGGAGTGATTACTCACTTAATTAGATGAACAAAAGACCAAGGAATGATGCAGAAACGCTAAAACCCTTCGGGATTTAGCGTCAAGGATTCCTAATTAATAATAATGATAATATTATGATTTATTTGTAAACGATATATCACGTAAAATGAATTTAAGGTTTTGATGAGATTCGAGTTATGATGGTTGTAATATCCTACATTGGTTATAATAATAAAATAAATTTCGTCTATTTTATAGTGGGTCGTTACCGGTTTAGATAACTAGAAAATGAGTTGGGCTAGTGTTGGGTTAAATGGATATGGGTTATGGACTTGGGTACGAAAGAAAGAAAGAAAGACCATGGGCTTGAGCCCATGATCCCTAAATAAATAAACCATAATCATCATTAATCCCTCATTTACACATATCCCTTACACCTCCCAAAAACACACACTTAAGCTCTCTCTCTCTCTATAGTCTCTATCTATCCGAAATCACCAAGGAAAGCTGATCCTGATCCAAGGTATGATAGTATTTTGTTGTATAAGCTTAAATCCGTTAGTTTGGTCAAGAAACGACGAGCCGACACCTTTAAACCGTTTAACTCACGAGCTCCGGGTGGAATCGGGTATAAACCGAACCTATGATGAGCTTAGGGGTCGCCCTAGCTCAGATCTGGATCGAACGGGACTAAAAACGGTGAAAAACGAGTTAAAACTCGATTTCCGGCGAATTCGCGGTTTTCCGGCGGCTCTCCGGCGGCGGCGCCGGAAAAGTTAATACGAGGTAAAGAAGAATGTCTGGGAATGTTCTGACATTCCCTTACCTAACCCTAGTTCGCTATGGAAACCTAACGAATCAAAAGATGATTCGTTAGTTGATTCGTATAAGGGGGCATAACGAACTAGCTCTAGTTCGTGTTTGATTCTTTAAGGGAAAGGGTAACGAATTACCCTTGATTCGTGATAGTTAGTTCGTTAACAGAAATAACGAATTAGAAATTCCAATTCACTACTTGGGCCGATTCGCTATATGGGCTGATTCGTTAAGCAAATTATTTAATGATTCAAAATTCTAATGGAAAATGTGTTAAGACAGTTAATGAAAGGCGCTGCTCCGGACCCCTATTCGTTAAGGGTAAAAATTAAAATAGAAAGGCGATATTTGTAGTGATAGTTTATTGATACGTATAATTATTATACAGTTAGTCGTGCACAGCTCAAGAAGGGAATAACCGTAAACGGTGAACGCAACCGCGTTGAGGTGAGTTTCTAGCCCCACTTCCTTGTTATGTTTTCGGGGCTGTGTGCATAGTCGTTGTGATAGTTAATACAATTACCTTAGGTGGTAAGTGTATGCCTTGTATGATTTATGTATGACGATTGCTTGACGGTGCGTGAACGTTCTACGGATATTGCATGTGCCGTCAAGTTTTAGTTAAAGGTATGATTGATATGTATGATGTATGAATGACGTATTATGAATATGTATGATGTATGAAAAATATATGTATTAAGTGTTGATGGTACGTGAACGCTCTTCAGAGATTGCACATATCGTCAAGGAAAGTATGTAAATGACAGGTATGTTATAGTAGCGCGAATGTAGGGAACCGACCCAAATAATGTCGGCGAATGAAGGGAACCAACCCTAATAGTATCGGAGAATGTAGGGAACCGACCCTAATAATATCGGCGAAGGTTATTGGGCGGAATGCTCTTTAAAACGTATATGTATGAATGACAGTATGTAAGTACGAAAGAAAGAATGAAAGTACGTATGTAAGTAAGTACGAAAGAAAGAATGAAAGTACGTATGTAAGTAAGTGTGTAAGAAAATATGAAGGTATGTACCTCCGGGTGCATATGCTAGTATGTGAATGTATTGTATGTCGTCTGATTAACTAGAACTCACTCAGCGTAGCTGACTTTTAGTATGCACGCAGGTGAGTAGAATGAGGCAACTTGCTTGAGGGAAAGCACATGGCATGGATTTGAAGACACTGGCATCTCAATGAAGTGTTATGTTATGATGTTTTAAAAGACAATGTTTTATGTTTAAATACTTTGAATGCCGATTAAGATAAGAAAGGATGGTTATGTAATTTAATGGTTTGAATGTTTCAATATTCCGCGAATATTTTTATTAACTCTGATATTATGAACTGCGTTTATGAGTAAATCCAACGTTCAAGTGAAGCACCGGTAACGGGGCCTTACAAGTTAGTATCAGAGCAAAGTTTGAGAGATTTAAGCATCCTACATGCTTAGACTCGAAAAGAGAATGGGATTAAAGTAAGAAAAGAAAGAAGATGCCAGTACGAGAATGCCACGTGTCACTCAAACAAGCTAAGTAAATGTAAAGTATGTGATTAAATTCACATGTAAAGTAGAATGATGAATAAAGGTTTGCGTAGTAGCTATATAGAGAATGTATGAATGCTAGCTTAATTGCTAGGGATAGGGTATGTGATGATATGAACTGTTTGATTGTCTAACTGTTAGAAATAGAACTAGCACAAATAGACTCATAAGAGGAAGTGTATAGGACACGGAAAGTAACGTGATCAGCTAATCACAGCTGGCCACTGTTATTACCTATTAGCCTTACTATCCTTGTACTAAATGGTTGCTTAAGTGATGACGTTTGTGTTTCCTTATAGAATACGAATGGCTGTAGCTAAGAAAGCTGCTGAAAAAGGAGGGCGTACAGGACGTCGTGGTAGGCCACGTGTTGCCCGAGAGCCGTCAGTAGAGGCCGCTACTTACAATGAAGGCAAAGGAAGTGCAGCCCGTGGAAATCCGAGTAACAACGAAGGGTATCAACTTGACCCTGCTGTTCAAGCTGCCATTGCTCTAGCGGTAGCAGCTGCTGCGAAGAACTGGAATGCTGAAGGGTCTGCTGGAGGCCGTGAAAGAACCGCTGAAAGGGCGGAAGGAGATGGTAAGAAAAATGATGAAGGGGAGGGGGGAAGAATCAAGCTTGGTTAAGTCAGTGAAGGTTGATGACAAGAAAAGGGGCCGAGGTGGGTGCAACTATAAGTCTTTCAAAGGCTGTGATCCACCGGAGCTAACCGGCTTGGGAGACGCAATCGGTACTCTCCAATGGATAACCGCGATGGACAAAGTTATCCTAATTAGCGAATGTCATCCCGACCAAGCTGTGGGGTATGCTACTAAATCATTCGGTGAGGAGGCGATGTACTGGTGGGAGACAGTTGAGCAAAGGAAGAGTCGAGAAGAGATCAAGGCCTTGAGATGGGACGATCTGAAGGAGTTAGTGATGAAACAATTATGTGCTGATGTAGAGATAGAGAAGGTTGAGATGAAGTTCTTGAGTCTGAAGGCGGGTAAGATAACCCACCGAGAATACCTCATCGAATTCAACCGTCTGTCGAGGTTGGTGCCAGACATGGTGAACACCGAGGCCAAGCGGATCAAATGCTACCTCAGAGGACTGCCACAGAATGTTCGTGTCTTGGTCAAAGCTGGTAGACCAGGTACTTTTGATTCTGCTATGGGTCTTGCGAAAACGGTTTATGAGGACTTAACAGATGAGGTGGCTATGGATGAGAAGAAGGAGAAAAAGTGGGTCGCGCCTGCCAAACGACCTGGGACTCAGATGTGGAATCCCAAGAACAAGCAACCGAGAGTGTGGGAGAAAAGGTCATGTAGGACGTGCGGAAAGATGCACGTTGGAGAGTGCAAGTGGGGCACTGGGTCTGATTTGTGCCGCAAGTGTGGGAAGTCCCATGGTGGGGAGTGTAGATCAGGGTCAAATGCCTGCTACAAATGTGGTAAGATAGGGCAATTTGCCCAAGATTGCTATGCGAAGCCCGCGTGTTATAAGTGCGGACAGACAGGTCATTTGGCGAGGACTTGTACGAGTGGTGAAGCAGGAGGGAGTGAGAAGAAAGATGCTGATTAAGCGAGGTCGAGAACAAGAGCCTACATGCTGACCCAGGAACAAGCTAGACAGGTTCCTGATGTTGTGACCGGTACGTTCCTAGTAAACGGTATTTATGCTTCAGTATTATCTGATTCGGGTGCGAATAGAAGTTTTGTAGCTATGACATTTAGTAAACTAGCTAAAATGAAACGTTGCCAAGTGTCTGAAACCTTCATAGTAGAAACCGCTAGTGAGACCTCAGTGAAACTAACGAAAATGGTTAAGGACTGTAAGATAGAATAAGAAGGACATGAGTTCCCTGTTACCTTGTTTGTCATAACCTTAGGAGGGTTCGATGTAGTTTTGGGAATGGATTGGTTGTCCGAGTATGAAGCTCAGATAGTATGTAAGAGTAGGATAATAAAGCTAAAGTCCTTGGATAGCAGTGCGGTGACGGTTTATGGTGATAAGGAAAGTTCAGGGCTTAACGTCATTTCGATGATAAAAGCCGAAGGGTTATTAAGACGAGGGTGTGGTGCCTACCTGGCGTATGTTGTCAATGCTACGGCTGAGATGAAAGAAATGAAAGAAGTTCCTATTGTGCATGATTACCCAGAAGTATTCCCTGAGGATCTTCCGGGGTTGCCACCGGAATGTGAGATAGAATTCCAGATAGATTTAGTACCAGGGGCCCAGCCAGTCGTGAAAGCGCCTTACCGTCTAGCGCCGTCTGAGTTGAAAGAATTGATGTCCCAACTGCAAGAACTCCTAGACAAAGGTTTCATAAGACCAAGTGTTTCTCCTTAGGGCACTCCAGTGTTGTTCGTGAAGAAGAAGGATGGAAGTATGAGAATGTGCATAGACTATCGCGAGTTAAACAAGCTTATGGTAAAGAATAGATATCCTTTGCCAAGGATTGACGATTTGTTTGACCAACTACAAGGGTCAAGCTGGTTCTCACGAATAGATATCAGATCAGGCTATCATCAATTGAAAGTGAAGGAGGCAGACATCCCTAAAACAGCGTTTCGGACGCGGTATGGACACTACGAGTTCCTCGTAATGTCATTTGGTCTAACGAATGCTCCCGCAACATTTATGGACAAGATGAATAGGGTGTGTCAGCCAATGTTGGAAAAGTCAGTTATTGTCTTCATCGACGATATATTGATTTATTCCAAAAGCGAGTCTGATCATGCTGAGCATCTGCGAGAAGTACAGGAGACTCTGAAGAAAGGGAAGTTGTATGCTAAGTTTTCGAAATGCGCGTTCTAGTTGCGAGAAGTGCAATTTCTAGGTCACGTGATCAATCCTGAAGGGATTACCGTGGACCCAGCTAAGATTGAAGCGATAACCAATTGGAAAACTACTCAGAACCCGACTGATATACGAAGCTTCTTATGGTTAGCTGGCTACTATAGGAGATTCATCGAAGGTTTCTCAAAGATAGCTGCGCCGTTGACCAGTATGACCCGAAAGTCGATAGTATTCAGTTGGGGTAAGTTTCCGGAAGAGGCTTTCCAGGAGTTAAAGAAGAGACTCACGCAAGCTCCAATCCTTTCTTTACCCGATGGTGACGAGGATTTTGTTGTTTGCACGGATGCTTCGCATCGTGGGTTAGGTTGCGTGTTGATGCAACAAGGAAAGGTGATAGCTTACGTGTCTAGACAGTTGAAAGTCCATGAGAGTACTTACCCGACGCATGATTTTGAGCTAGCGGCAGTAGTGCACGCTCTTAAGATATGGAGGCATTACCTGTATGGTACTAAGTGTACCATTTACACGGACCATAAGAGTTTAAAGTACTTCTTCGAACAGAAAGAGCTGAACATGAGACATAGAAGATGCTTAGAAGTGATAAAGGATTACGACTGCGACATTAAGTACTACCCTGGTAAAGCTAATGTGGTCGCCGATGCGTTAAGCCGTAAGAATGAGGAAGTCATTGCAACAGTGAAGTCATACCAATTGATTATGAATTCAAGTCTTTTTGAAGAAATCGTCAAAGTGCAAGCAGAAGTGCTGGTTAATGAAGGGTTAGTGAAGAAAGAAAGGATTTTCGGTCAGCAAGACGAGTTGATGGAAAACACGCATGGTGTTAAGACTACGTTTGACCGCATGTGGATTCCACGCCATGGAGATCTCAGAGGTCGAATCTTGGATGAAGCTCATAAGTCAAGATATTCGATTCATCCAGGAGCTACGAAGATGTACCAAGATCTGAAAAGAGACTATTGGTGGACAGGAATGAAGAATGATGTAGTAGATTATGTCAGTAGGTGCTTAACTTGTTTACAAGTCAAGGCAGAGCATCAGAAGCCTTATGGGAAGATGAAACCTTTAGAGATGCCAGAACAGAAATGCGAACACATCACCATGGATTTCATAACTAAGCAAGAATGAAAGCTGCTCAAGACAGACAGAAGTCGTATGCCGATAAGCGGCGACGACCGATTGAGTTTAAACTTGGTGACAATGTGATGCTCAAGGTCTAGCCTTGCAAAAGAATTATTCATTTTAGGAAGAGAGGAAAGTTGAATCTGAGGTACATTGGACCGTTTAAGATTTTAGATCGTGTAGGGGAAGTAGCTTATAAGCTTGATTTACCCGGTGAGTTAGAAGGAATTCATTCAACCTTCCATGTTTCGCATCTAAGGAAGTGTCTAGCTGATGGCATGTCTCACGTGCCATTGATGGACATTGAGGTCGATGAAAAACTGAACTACATTGAGCAACCGATAGGGATTGTTGATCGCAAAGAGAAGCAACTTCGTCACAAGGTTATACCCTTGGTGAAAGTGATATGGAAGCATCGGAAAGGATCAGATGCCACTTGGGAAGTGAGGATGAGATGCACAAGTTTTACCCGAGTTTGTTTATGTAATAGTTAGGTTCCGGTGATGAAACCTCTTTAAGGAGGGAAGACTTGTAACATCCTACTTTTGGTTATAATAATAAAATAAATTTCGTCTATTTTATTGTGGGTCGTTACCGGTTAGATAACTAGAAAATGAGTTGGGCTAGTGTTGGGTTAAATGGATATGGGTTATGGACTTGGGTATAAAAGAAAGAAGGAAAGACCATGGGCTTGAGCCCATGATCCCTAAATATATAAACCATAATCACCATTAATCCCTCATTTACACATATCCCTTACACCTCCCAAAAACACACACTTAAGCTCTCTCTCTCTAGTCTCTCTCTAGCAGAATTCACCAAGGAAAGCCGATCCCGATCCAAGGTATGATAGTATTTTGTTGTACGAGCTTAAATCCGTTAGTTATGGTCACGAAACGACGAGCCGACACCGTTAAACCGTTTAAGTCACGAGATCCGGGTGGAATCGGGTATAAACCGACCCTATGATGAGCTTAGGGGTCGCCCTAGCTCAGATCTGGATCGAACGGGACGAAAAACGGTGAAAAACTAGTAAAAACTCGTTTTTTCCGGCGAATCCGCGGTTTTCCGGCGGCTCTCCGGCGGCGGCGCCGGAAAAGTTAATACGAGGTTAAGAAGAATGTCAGGGAATGTTCTGACATTCCCTGATCTAACCCTAGTTCGCTATGGAAACCTAACGAATCAAAAGGTGATTCGTTAGTTGATTCGTATAAGGGGGCATAACGAACTAGCTCTAGTTCGTGTCTGATTCGTTAATGGAAAGGGTAACGAATTACCTTTGATTCGTGATAGTTAGTTTGTTAACAGAAATAACAAATTAGAAAGTCCAATTCGCTACCTGGGCCGATTCGCTATATGGGCTGATTCGTTAAGCAAATTATTTAATGATTCAAAATTCTAATGGAAAATGTGTTAAGACAGTTAATGAAAGGCGCTGTCCCCGGACCCCTATTCGTTGAGGGTAATAATTAAAATAGAAAGGCGATATGTGTAGTGATAGTTTATTGATACGTATAATTATTATACAGTTAGTCGTGCACAGCTCAAGAAGGGAATAACCGTAAACGGTGAACGCAACCGCATTGAGGTGAGTTTCTAGCCCCACTTCCTTGTTATGTTTTCGGGGCTGTGTGCATACTCGTTGTGATAGTTAATACACTTACCTTAGGTGGTAAGTGTATGCCTTGTATGATTTATGTATGACGATTGCTTGACGGTGCGTGAACGTTCTTTGGATATTGCATGTGCCGTCAAGTGTTAGTTAAAGGTATGATTGATATGTATGATGTATGAATGACATATGTATGAATATGTATGATGTATGAACAATATATGTATGAAGTGTTGATGGTACGTGAACGCTCTTCAGAGATTGCACATATCGTCAAGGAAAGTATGTAAATGACAGGTATGTTATAGTAGCGCGAATGTAGGGAACCGACCCAAATAATGTCGGCGAATGAAGGGAACCGACCCAAATAGTATCGGAGAATGTAGCGAACCGACCCTAATAATATCGGCGAACGTAGGGAACCGACCCTAACAATATCGGCGAAGGTTATAGGGCGGAATGCTCATTAAAACGTATATGTACGAATGAAAGTAAGTAAGTACGAAAGAAAGAATGAAAGTACGTATGTAAGTAAGTACGAAAGAAAGAATGAAAGTAAGTATGTAAGTAAGTGTGTAAGAAGATATGAAGGTACGTACCTCCGGGTGCATATGCTAGTATGTGAATGTATAGTATGTCGTCTAATTAACTAGAACTCACTCAGCGTAGCTGACTTTTAGTATGCACGCAGGTGAGTAGAATGAGGCAACTTACTTGAGGGGAAGCACATGGCATGGATTTGAAGACATTGGCATCTCAATGAAGTGTTATGTTATGATGTTTTAAAAGACAATGTTTTATGTTTTAATACTTTGAATGCCCATTAAGACAAGAAAGGATGGTTATGTAATTTAATGGTTTGAATGTTTCAATATTTCGCGAATGTTTTTATTAACTTTGATATTATGAACTGCGTTTATGAGTAAATCAAACGTTCAAGTGAAGCACCGGTAACGGGGCCTTACAATTGTGTTTAGAATTTTATTGATCGATGGATTTCTATTGTTTATTATTATTGCAAAACCAATATTATTGTTTTCAGATGTTGGAAGAAATGAATACTTTTATTAATTAAAAAATACCATAAACTTATACTTGATAGTTAATAAATTTAATATTAATTATACCTATAATAATAATATTTATATAATAATTATATATACAAATTCAATAAAATGATTTGGTTAAATGTAAATTGAGATATAATAAATGATTAAATATGATGTAAATACTTAAATTTATAATTATAACGCAAACGTTTTTAAATAAATTATCATTGTAATAATATCTAAATAAATATTTATTGTATTAAATAAATATAAAAGTATATAAATGTTTGCCTAATTATAATATATGATAATATTATTTAGATAAATACATTACAAAATATACTTATAATCATTTAAAATAATTAATAATATGTAATAAGTTATAATATTAATAATAATAATAATAATAATAATACTGAAACAGATATGTATTTTGAATCGTTAACGAAGTTTAATGATAAAAATATATTTAACGCTTTTAAATACGTTTGTTATTCTTTCGTTTAAAATAAAATATACATACATACACACACACAAATATATATATATATATATATATAGGATTAGTGTAACATCCGGCCCCTCGCACCACCAATATTGTCCGCTCTGCCCACGAAGAGCTCACGGATTTGTTTTTGGTTGCCCAAAACACGTTGGTGATTGAAGAGGCAGAATATTTACTTATGAACCAAGGATCTCTCTTGTCCACGGCCGTAGGATAGCCTAAGAGTGGGACGGTGATGTGTTTGCCAAGGGTGTTACAAACAACCCCCCTTTGGGCTCATCGTCCTCGATGAGGCGTGTCCCATCATCCCAAATGGCACAGGAGTGGCTCTGATACCACCTGTAACATCCGCCTTCGCACAACCAATATTGTCCGCTCTGCTCACGAAGAGCTCACGGATTTGTTTTTGGTTGCCCAAAACGCGTTGGTGATTGAAGAGGCAGGATATTTACTTATGAACCATGGATCTCTCTTGTCCACGGCCGTGGGATAGCCTAAGAGTGGGACGATGTTGTGTTTGCCAAGGGTGTTACAAGCTGGCCCAATCACATTCTCACACTCTTCAGCTATAAATATTCTCTCAATCTTCATGAGGTATTCATTCACTCTTCAGTATCTACTGAAAATACTTAGGTACTTTCTCTTCTTTAGAACGGTACTTATTCTCACGCCGGAGGGTGGTTACGGGAAGACCCCCCTTTCATCCTTCCCGTAACGAGCTCACGGTGCTTGTTTTGCAAGTTTCTATCATTGGACTTCTGGAGGTCGTGCTCATATCGTAGTTGGCTGTTGTTTGTATCATGCCCTGTGGACTCATTGGATCCAGGAGCCGTTAAGAGGATCAGATCGGAGTTTCTTCAGGTTTTATGCAAGTTATCAAAGCTCTCTGTCAATTTCATGTGACAGAGGTTTATCGATCTTCATTTGAAGGTAGTTTGAATTAGGGTTTATAAAGATGATGAATGATATGATATGATATGTTGTATAGATACTTTTGATTATGTGCTTTCAACATGTTAGACACTGGCCTGAGTGGCCAGTGCAATTCTTGTTAAGTCTTCGATTTGGCTGGAGGCGCGGGTTTGATTCCTCAAGGCCCGGTTTTTGTTTATTTTTCTTTTTTCTTTTTACTTTCGTAAATTACTTTTATTTAAAATAAATAATATCTTAAAAATTAATGGTTTTTATACTCGTTTAACGAACCGAACACCGTTAAACTCTCAAAATAATTTTCCGTTTAAATGTTTCTGTATTTACACACACACACACACTTTTACTTAAAAAACTATATATTTTTCAAATTTAACATTATATAATATTTATAATTAAACAAATAAATAAACTAAAATTAGTTTTCACATGCCTAACAGACCGATCACAGTTAAGCTATGAAGACGAGTTTTTATTTAATATATAAATGTATGTGTAATATTAAATTATCATTCATTGATTATAAATCTATTTGTAACTTGTATTTTTAATTAAATTGTTTACGTTTAACTCACATTATTACTATATAACAAATAAATGTTTGGTGATTAGGTTAACTGTGTGTTTAGTGTGTGTAAGGAGAGAGAATTTTGGCATAGTAACGGAACAACTCGTAATAAAATAGGAATTGATAATTAACTTGATAATTTACAGGGTATATATAGGCGATGGCTCATTCGTTACACATACATAACGTATTAGTATCCCATTCATTACGTCATTCACTATAAAAACCATTGCGAATGACCTTCATATGTTACCTCTCATTTGTTAACAATCCTAACGAATGAGGAACAAGACATACGGCCTCATTCGCTATAATTCCATAGCGAATGAGTGAGAATACGTGATTCTGATTCATACTTTGGATCTAGTCTTTGATATGAATACTGTAGGTCCCCGGGATGGATCTGCACGGGATATCTCGATCTACACAGGTGCGGAATCCCTTCGTAGGTCGTTACGAGCGTAGAACACGAATCAAACAAACACACGATACGAATAAACGAACACACGTTATATTATAACCGAAACACGTGATATAATCACTGAATACAGACTCAATACTCTCTGGTTCTCACGTCCCTCGACTCACACACGTCTGTATACTATCTTCAACTCTAATTACTAAACAAGCCGTGACCTAGCTTATAAATACACGACAACTTCGCCTGATATGTTCAGGCGAAGTTGTTGCTAACTTCGCTTGACTAACAAGTTCGCCTGATAAGCGAACTTGTCAGTAACTTCGCTTAAACATAAACAAAACACAATTAACATTACAGACTGGATTACAGACACTAGACTATGAACTACTGACATTATGCACCAACAGACTCCCCCTTGGCAGTAGCTTCATATCTTTATCTTTAAGCACTTGTCTTGTAATCTTCATGCATGCACTCCCTCTCTTACACAGACCGTGACTACTCGCTGATATTTCCTCGCTTCGTCTTTCCAAGCAGGAATATAGAATATCTTCTTCTCGTTTAACACCTGCAGATCAGCTTTAGATAAATTAACAAGATGCATCGGATCATACACTCTTAGCACTTCTTGTTCGTCTTCGTCTTCCATCACGGCTTCAGCAGTCTGGCAATCCACATACCACCATTTCAGATCTTTCAGCACATCTTGAGGCATAGTCTTCATTGGAACCTCTTTCAAACACCGAATCGGCTTATATTTCATCACCATCCAAGGTTTGCCATCTGCTCTCATTCCTTTTCAGTATCTTCAACTAATTTCCCTTTCTGTGGTTTTAACAACTCAAACTTTTTCTCTTTAATACTTTCTTTCCATACTATCTTCCCAATAACTCTGGCCATATTATCATCACTTCTATTAATCAACCCCAGTCTGGCCAAATCCTTTACCTCACACTCAGGTAAGGTATTTAGAGATCTCAACGTCCTCTTAAAGTATTGGATCCCATCATATCTTTTCACCACGAACACTTTTAGCTGTTCATCATATAACCTACAGATAATGCCTTTCTTTGACTCAGCGTACCCTTTAATATTATAACTTTTCTTGAACATTGTAGGTACCACTGGCTTCTTCGTTTTGATAAACCAATGAGCATAGCCTCCCCTCCATCTAGGCTACTCCTCCCATTCTGTATCATCAACTACTGTATCTTCACATACATTCGACTTCTCAACGGTTGGAAGCTCGTGTTCAACATTCTCCTCTACAATTTCACCTTCTTCAACATCATCTTTTATCACTATCTGTGCACCAATCTCTCAATTTCTTCTAATGGCAGCACATCATCATCACACACATCATCAACATCTAACATATCATCATCCAACTCCTTCAAGGCATCGATCACATCATCTCCCATCTCCTCGTCATCTACCATCACCACCAGAACCACCAGCTGCACCTGCAGACTCCCCCTGAGCTGTGGTTGTCCCAAGAGCTTGAGTAGTTTTTGGCAACTCACCACCTGCACCTTTCGATGCATTGGGATCATCGTCTCTGTCATTCTTCTTCTTTGTCCTGAGCTCGTCGCCTTTACAGCTTGTCTCCCCCTGAGATGCCAAGAACTCCTTCATAGCATCTATAATTTTTCCATGTTCAACCAGGAGGGACGACTGTAGTTGATTTTCTGCTACTAGGCGTTGAATAGCCTGGGTCTGGATAAGATTCACCCTTGATTGTTCTGTCACGACCCGTTCAAGTGCAGCTATTCTTTTCGAGTCTGATAGGGTTGCATCGAAATCGAACCTCATGTGAGATATGGCTTGAGTATACTGAGGATGGATTTTGAATGAAACCGGGACATCAGAAGTAGCTGTGGACGTAACCGCAGGTGGTATCGTGACCGACAACCCTGCAGTGTGAACCACTGTCGACTCAATAACCTGTGCAACAACCTCCGACGGAGTAAGCGTTGGAGGCGGCAACGATACAATATCTGGAGTCATCAGCTGGAGTGTGATGGATGGGAGGCCAACAGATGATGATGTAGCCACCACAGGAACGTCCGTGGCGCTTGGCCTTGTGACCTGTAATGGTGTAGGGACAATTGACATACCGGACAGTGCGGGCGGAGCGAAACGTATGACTCTAGAGCTCTCACCAGCTCCCCTACTTGCACCTGTCCTGTCCCTTCTTGAACGTCTGATCAACTTATGAATGTCTTCTTCTTCTTCTGACTCACTGTCGTCATCTGTCCTCTTTCTCTTCCCATACGTCCTCTCTTGAGTCACCATCATACGTCTTGCCTCATCCATTACATCATCAAAATCTGAGTCATTCACCGTCGTAGCTGCTCTAGTAACATTTACTCCCGTACTCTGTGGAACCGAGACCTGTATATTTTCTTGAAGATCAACTCGGTCCATGTCAAAAAATCCTTGGCCGCCAAAAGCAACGTCAAGGTCTACCTCTACTTCAGCTGACACAACAGGCGCAGCAGGTACAGCTTGAGGTGCTCCCGCCTGTTGTGTTTGAGGATCTCTAAACTCGTCCCCATTAGCAGGAACATACTCCGGGTTGATTAAATACCCAAACAGTGGAGTATGCCTAGGACGCAGTTCAGGCTTGCTTCTAGCACTCGAAGTTCTACATTGAGCAAAGATACGCTTGTTCACACTCTCCACGTATCTGATAGGGCGACGTTGAGGCAACGTGGGAGCAACATGATTCAAGATCATTTGGAGAAATCTTGGATACATGATGAATCTCTCACGCCCCATCGCCCTTCGCTGTCGATCAATGTAACGATTCCGACGAAACCAGGTATACCCTAACCGGTAGACGTTAGTTACGTCATATGTAATGTCGGGTACATGAGTTACCATGGTAATTATACGAGAATACATGGTTCATTGTATTGATTGTACGTGAATATATAATTCACCGTATTGAATATGCGATCAAACGATCGATAGTTATTGAAACCCGAACGAATCGAGGGTTCAATTATAGACGAGATATATGATATTTAGTGATTTTACGAAGCATTAATGCTTTGGGATAAGTAAAGTACGGCACAGAAAAAGAATTTCGATTTAATGATACGACGGTACATTAAACGAAACCTTTAATACCAAACCGAGCAAGAGACAATCGATCAAGCGTAATAACTAATAATACGACGTTTTAAGTTAATAAATGTCATGGTTTAAGTTTTTAAATCGGTTTTATATAAATTTCATTTTTAGCCGAAAAACAACCGTTTTAGCCTCGTTTTAAGCCAAATTAGACATTTAACCGAAAAACGAACTGAACCAGATTATCCAAAACATTATCCGGATTTCGAGAATCCAAATGAGTGGCCAAGAATGGAGAAGTGGGTCCCACCCCACCTCTCCCCTTAACCGATCGGACCACCATCCCCCACAAACCCCATTTCATTTCTTTTTTCACACAAACTCATCCAACAATCTCCAATCCTCTCAAGATCATGATCCAAAACCGAGAGTTTTTAGCAAGAAAACAAGGTAAATAAGCGAGTTAATCACGTTTCCATCTTCGTTTCTTGAGTTTATTTGCAAGAAAATGAGGTTTCAAAGATAAAAACCGATTCTTGCATGATCAAGTGATTTATACGGGTTATACAAGGGATCTTGGTCCAAGAAAGGGGTTAAACGAACCAAGAACGAATTTTTACGGTTTAAATCTTTGTTTTTGTATCATAACCGTAACCATGAAAGAAATGGCTTGATCGTGAGTGTGACTTGCTTGGTATTGTGGTATGTTGTTTGTAGGATCTGTGTTTAGTGGTAGATAAGGCGGAAAGACGAGTTTGTAGCTTGTAGTGGCGGAAAACGAAAGGTATATTCGGTTTATGTCGGTGTGTGTGTTTTTAGACAGATTGTTGGTCGTTTAGAGTTAGGTCATGAAATTTTACAGGGATGTTCTACACATGAAAATAAGAGTTCTGTGAATTTTTGGTAATTTTTGGATAAAGGATGAATATTTGGTGAATTTAATGCTCGGTTTTGGCCAAAAATGGTGAAAAATAGTTAAATATCATGAAAAATTCTGGTAAATTGCAGATAAGCTTTTTATATCATGTATAAGTCACACACAAAATTTGAGGTCAGTTAGAGAAGTCTAAGTAGGCTTTTCGGTTAAACGAGTTCTAGGGATTCTAGCTCGGTTTTAGTGAAAATGGCATGTAAAAGAAGATTTTGGTTCTGGAAAAATTACAGGGGACTATGTGGATGGCAGGGGACATCCAGGAAAAATTTGGGATTTTTCTGAGATCGTTTGGTATTTACGACATATTTAGTGTTTAAATGGTGTTTAAAAATAGATAAATAAATTTTAAATATAAGAATTAATTCTGGAAATATTTTTATAAAATTCCCCACTGTTAAAAAGTGATTTGTGCAAAATTTCAAGATCCGAGAGTAAACGGATAATTAATCGTGCTAATTATCAAACTTTTAAAGTTAAAACGCGTAAACCGGTGAAGTTCGCTTAAGCGAGCTGACTGGTGTATAAAAACCCTAAGAATGAACTATTTTCATATAAATGAGTTAAACAAGTAAAAATAAATCATCCGAAAATAATTCGGATGATTTGAGTAATTTTAGCCTATTTTAACAGTTTCCGGTACGCCAAAGACGGAAACGGGTCCCGGGGCCAATCGGGACGTCTAAACCGAGCTATAATTTCACCACTTTAATTAAATTATCAGTCAACAACGATTTTCGGGTCGTGTGTGACCAAACTCATTTTGAAACATAAAATTTGATAACCGTGCTAGGCACGCAAAACCGGGAAAACAAGCTATTAGAAGATTTGACTGTTGAACTCTAAACGACATCACAATCTGAGTCCGGAAAAGTGTTTCTGGGTTAACCTTGCCCCCAGAAAGGGTACAGTGCTGGGTTAACAGTGTCCCCAGATGTACCGGTTGATACGATTAAAGTTATATTAATATTGAGTGTATAGTAATGATCGTAGGGATCATATTACTGATTGGACGGGTTAACTGATATTGATTGTTGTTAACTGCTTGCATGTGCTAAGGTGAGTTTCACGAGCCCCTTTTTCTGAATTGTTTTCAAATATTTTCCCGGAGCGGAAAGCATGTTTCCATCAAAATGTTTAAATACATGCTGATCGCATGGAAATGAATGAATTTATATAATGTTTATTGTACGGGAATCGTACGGTAATGTATTAAGATGGTAATTGTCTGAGTTGCTAACATTGTAAGGCCCGAAACAGTGTTCTGGGTTAACAGTGTCCCCAGAGGTTATTAAATGGGTTTCTGGGTTAACAGTGTCCCCAGAGGGTATTAGATGTGTTTCTGGGTTAACAGTGTCCCCAGAGGTTATTAGATGTGTTTCTGGGTTAACAGTGTCCCCAGAGGTTATTAAATGTGTTAACAGTGTCCCCAGAGGTTATTGGATGTGTCTCTGGGTTAACAGAGGTTTCACTTGTGGGCTCAGCATAATTACATCGATAATATTATATTTTGATATTGATATATCATGGTTTACTCGAATTGTGAAACTCACCAACTATTCGTAGTTGACCCGTTTTTTCACATGTTTTTCAGGTACAATTTAGATGAAGTGATTGCTTACGTGCTAAGTGCTTGATGTGTGTAAGATTTGTGTGCGGGATGTTAGGATACATTATAACAGATAGAATTATGAATCGTATTGTATGATGTGTGTATCACCTAGACGGTAATGAAAGATGAGATAATGTAATTTTGAAGTATATTAATTCATTCAGTTTTCTTTATAAACAATGTGGTTGATATCAGATGCGTCTGTTGCATCTCGTTTACGTTTCCGCTGCGGTTACGGGGTGTTACAATCAATCTCATAGAAGACCATCTGACTCAAGCTGTAACGCTTGTTATAAGTCAGAGCAGTCATCGCCGACTGCAAGGTCGCGCCCATCCCGTCAGTGCCCGCCTTCCTCCCTGACATGCAGATAATCATTACGTGCATGAGGAAGCGCCAGTGATCGAGCAAGAAACCTTTCCTTCTTTGTGTATCCCCCAAGGGACCAGAATATCCCATTCGAAGAAATGCTCCATCACGGAACGGAGCAACAAACTCTGTCGGGTCGTCCCTCGTCTCCTCTCCGAATTGCAAAGCCACCCGGATTTGTTCAGACGAGAACTGAACATCCTGACCATTTACCGTTGCACGCATCACCGGGGGGTCGACGCGGCAGTCATATTCCACCGTCTGCCAGAAATCCTCAATGTTGGGCAAGGAAATCGGCAGAGTTGTCGTAATGGCGTGGAATATCCGCGAGCGTAGCAGGAATGTGATGATTTCGCGGAAATCATCTACTCCACTCGCGTCTGGGTCAAGTGTGATATACATGTTATGACCCGGAAAGAATTGTCTCTCATTATCTCTTCCATCATCGCCACCAGCACCTCCAACACCAGCAACAGCAGCCATATCTGCAACAAACGAACCAAGTTAGATAAACGTTAAGGCATAACACAAGTTCGCTTGTTACCATGAGTGAAGTTGTGATAAAATCTGTATAGGCGAAGTTAAAGGTGGGGCGAAGTTGGGAACAACTTCGCTTCATCTTTAAGTTCGTCTAATAACTAATAAGTAAAAAGGTCCAGGCGAAGTTAATGATAACTTCGCCTCACCACAACATCGCCTCCCTCAGGCGAAGTTAAACCTCAGGCGAACTTACGGATAACTTCGCCCAAACTGTAAGTTCGCCTGAATCTGAATCGACGACAGTAAGGCGATTCGAACGATGTGCAGTTGGCGATTTTGGAGATCGAGGAGTCAAAAACGCAAGATTTTAAGAACCTCTGGACGATTAGTTTGTTCATGACCACGTAAAAACAATGTTTGAAATCGGTTTTAAGGTCCGACCGACCGAGGTCACGACAGAGATCGAAACGACCGTCGATAAACAAGAATGAACAGATAACACGAAGTACCGACACCACATACCGTGAATCGATAATCGAAACTGAGAAAGAAAAAAGAAGAAGGATTCGAAAATTTTATCGATAAGTTCGCCGAGGATAAGTTCGCTGAAATCAGAAAATAATAAACTGTTTGACCTTAAAAATTCCTTTATATAGGAGCGGAGTTATACAGGCGAAGTTGTGGATAACTTCGCCTAGGGCGAAGTTATTCACAAGTTCGCCGATTTTACAAAATAAACCCCTATAGTTTGAACATTTTGCAATTAAGTTTTAAAAACTTCCCTTTAAGAATTAAATGACACGATCAAGTCCAAGTAACCAAGTATAAAATCAACAACTACATAAATACGAAAAACTTTTAAAAATTAAAGTACAAGGGATCAAATTTCAGTCTCGACAGGGACTACTACGTTTTAGAAAAGATCCGAACAGGAATCATACTAACTACGTGACTGTCACATAGATCCGTGTTTAGCTGTATTATGACATAAAGAAACAGGTTGTAGGCAGGTAAATAACTTAAGATGGTTTTCATCGTTTCTGTGATACGAGTTAAGTTCAATTAAGCTCAAAAATTAAGTGGGCAACAACTCAGAGATTATGATGCCTCCTATCTATTCTCAAAGCGTATTTGGCTTTCCCCAAGTCACCCCGAATTGACTTCGACCCATAGTGTCTGATTAAGTTTGTAAGTACTCTTCATCTGCTTCCCGTTCTCTTTCTTACTCCATGATTGAGAAGTCTTGACATTGTCAGCTCTAGAATGTTTCAATAACTCATAAGGTTTTTTTTTTTTTTTTTTTTTTTTTATTTTACGATAACCATTTACATAGACTTCAGAGTAGTAAACAACTGCAAGTCCCGAATCTGGATCACTGCAGTTTCTTCACACACTATCTTTACGGGAATCAGAACACTTACGGGCTCGTGTATGACTGGGTAATCGCTTTTCTACCTATCATTCGGAAAGATATATATGAAGACATGCAAAACTCTTAAGGAGTTTCCACGTAAAATCGAGTAGATTTAGTTTGTATCACATCTACTTTTACGCACCATAAAAAGCTACCATGACATACAATGACTGTTCTAAAGCCTTTTAAGCCTAATAACTTCACTAGTTAAGCACACAGAATCAGTAAATCTATCATTTTCCAAGGTTGGATCAATTTTTTGTTAAAACATAGTAACAGAGCTTCTTACGAAGTAGTAGACTTGAAAAATAATTTCATTTCCCTAAAAAAATTTTTTGACTTCAATCGCCCCGATCAGTTCAAAGTCTTCAGGTAAACGGTTATCCTGCGAATCCAATGGATTAGCTGGACCGACCACATACAAGTATGTGTCCTTCTAACTAAGTATGATCGACTAATTTTCAGCGAAAGAATAAAAAGACATCATAATCGCCCCGGTCACTTTCAGTCATCTGGTTAATGGCAACCCTCATACTCTACAAGTAGAAAATGAGGACCAAACATATCCGAGGATATGTCCTTCAAACTGAGGTAACCGACATAATTTTAAGCGATAGTGACTTTTTTTTTTTATATATATGCACAAAAAGCATGGTTACTCGGGATTGATCATCCCATTCAACTCAACAAGGTTTTGAAATCTTGATTTGTCAAACGCTTTAGTATATAAATCAGCGAAATTATCAAGCATATCCACCTTTTCAAGCACAATCAGTTTCTTCTCAGCACAATCCCGTATAAAATGATGACGTATGTCAATATGTTTAGTTTTACTGTGCTTTACGGGATTATTAGTTACTGAGATCGCAGCAGTGTTATCAATACAAATTGGAGTAAGTGAGAAATTCAGACCATAGTCGCGTAACTGTTGTTGAATCCACAGAACCTGGGAGCAGCAGTTGGATGCTGCCATGTATTCTGCCTCACATGTTGAAATGGCGACTGATGTCTGCTTCTTGCATTGCCAGGACACTAATCTGCCTCCTAGAAACTGACATCCTCCAGTAGTTGACTTCCGACTCTGATTGCACCCTCCATAATCAGAATCTGTGTAAGCTACCAACTCCAAGTCTCCTCCCTTCGCGTACCACAACCCCAGCTTAGGTTTGCCTTTGAGATATCGCAAGATCCTCTTCACACCCTTCATGTGAGATTCCTTTGGGTTTGCCTGAAAACGAGCACAAAGACAAACTGCAAACATAATATCAGGCCTAGAAGCAGTTAAGTACATTAAAGAACCTATAATAGCCCGATACTGAGTTGGGTCCACATCTGCGTCATTGTCTGTCTCAGCACCCAATTTATGGTTGACGCAGATTGGAGTATCGAATGGAGTGATGTCCTCCATCTTGAAGCGTTTGAGCACATCATGGACATACTTGGTCTGATGAATGAACATCCCATCCTTCTTCTGATCAACCTGCAATCCTAAAAAGAAAGTTAGTTCACCGATAGCACTCATTTCAAACCTTTTCTTCATGACGGTCTCAAACTCCTGACACATGGAGACTTTTGATGCAGCAAAGATAATGTCATCCACGTAGACTTGCACCAGCAGGAAGTCGCTTCCTTCTCTCTTGAAGAACAACGTGCTATCTATCTTCCCTCTTTCAAACCCATTTTCAAGCAAGTAATCTTATAAGGTTGAGTACCAGGCACGAGGTGCCTGATGTAGTTCATACAACGCCTTGCTTAACTTGTACACGTGGTCTAGAAAGTCTGGGTCAGGAAAACCCGGAGGTTGCTCAACGTACACAACCTCATCAACTTTCCCATTTAGGAACGCACTTTTCACGTCTAACTGAAATACCTTCATCTTCTTATAAGCAGCAAATGCCAAAAACAATCTAATGGCTTCCAATCTTGCCACAGGAGCGAACACTTCATTATAATCAATCCACTCTTGTTGATTAAAACCTTTAACGACTAGCCTCGCCTTGTTTCTTATAATAATCCCTTTCTCATCTCTCTTGCACTTAAAAACCCATTTTGTGCCTATCGCATGCACATTCTTTGGTTTTTCAACCAAAGTCCAAACTTCCATTTTCTTGAATTGAGCCAGCTCTTCTTGCATGGCTTCGACTCACGAGCTGTCCTTTAGAGCCATTTGATAATTCTTTGGTTCAATCTGGCTGATAAAGCAGGTGTACAAGCATTCGTTGATTATGCCTGTCTCCTTAATGCTTGTGTAAACACAGGTGTGCTCATTCAAGCTACGTCTTGTTTGTACACCAGAGGACACATCACCAATCACATTCTCCAAAGGGTGATCTTTATGAATTCTCGTGGTCGGAACCGAACCGACATGCAAATTGTCTTCCAAGTTAGAAGAGAGCTCGTCAATGGTTGTTCCTTGCTGAGAGTGAAACGGATTGAAAAATTCTTCTTCAGGAGAGGCAGCAGGGGTATCGATAGCATTTGATGAGGAAGGTTGACATTTATCAAACAGCTGTCTTTGCACTAGATTTTCTTACTCATCAAGGATCATCTTCGTAGCAAATCTTTCTTCTACTTCTGCACTATCCAAATAAGGTTTGTTAAAAGACTTAAAAAGTCTATCATAGTCGAAAAACTCAGCAGGTCCGTTGCTTGGTTTTGGCGGTTGGTAACTTGTGATATCGGTGTTACACACCACCTCAACCTTGCCGGTCGATGTATTAAAGACACGTCTGTTGGGAGTCCCAACAACATAACCGACTAAGATTCCTTCATCGGCTACTTCACCAAATTTAGAATTTGTCTTTAAAATCGAACAAGGGGACCCGAATGGTTCAAGACCACTCAAGTTGGGCTTCCTCCCATGCATAAGCTCATAACACGTTTTATTAAGTCTTTTAACAGTCAAGACTCTATTCATGATATAACAGGCTGTAGCAACAGCTTCAGCCCAGAACACCATAGGAAGCTTTGAATCAGCCAGCATAGTTTTGGCTCCTTCAATTAACGTTCTATTCTTCCTCTCAGCCACTCCATTCTGTTGCGGAGTATACGGAGCGCTGTACTGGTGCTCAATCCCTTTCTGAAGGCAGAAGATCTCCATTTCAAAATTCTTGAACTCCGTTCCATTGTCACTCCTGATGAACTTAACCCTTTTATCCATAACGTTCTCAACTTTGGTAATCAAATTCTTCACCATCTTAGCCGTTTCATCTTTTGATTTCAGGAAATATACCCATGAATATCGTGAGTAATCATCAGTGATCACCAAGCATCATCAGTGATCACCAAGCAATAAGAAGTACCTCCTAGACTTTTTGCATTCACGGGACCGAAGAGATCCATGTGAAGCAATTCTAGAGTACTGACAATAGAATTGACCTTCTTGGTGTGATGGGATTTCTTGTGCTGCTTTCCCTTCTTGCACGCTAGACATTTGTCTTCAAAGTTGAAACTTTTCAAGGGAACGCCCAGCACAAGTCCATTCTTGACAATGTGGTTCATCTTCCGAAGATGAATGTGCCCCATTCTCCTATGCCACAATTCGGACTCCGATTCTCTCGCTTTTGTCATAAGGCATGATTCTTCCGTGGCCATTTCAGTCGACCTCATATCCATAATATACGTATTCCTCTCACGTGGAGCCTTCATCACAATCCACTCCTCTGGTATCTGAAAACCAGGATGCAACACAATCGCTTCATTCTTTGTAAAATGTACGGTTTACTCCTTATCACAGATATGCGACACACTCAGCAGATTGTGCTTCAATTCTTCGACAAAGTTTACTTTCTCTAGAGTCATCTTTCCATTAGACACCGTTCCCATTCCTGTAATCTTGCCTCCACTTTCTCCAGCAAAGCTCACTCTCCCTCCTTGAACAGGTTTCAAATCGTGTAACAAGATTTTGTTACCCGTCATGTGCCGGGAACAGCCGCTATCCACAACCCAAAGATTATTGGCAGCCATGTTCAACTGTTCCTGCACGATTAAAGCAAAAGATTAGTATCTAGGGACCCAAGGCCAATTGGTCTTGGATCTATACATCCCGAACTTTGGCTTTCCAAAGTTAGTTTCTGTATAATTCCTGTAAGTCCTATTAGTATACCTCCTTGTAGATTGATTGTGAGGCCTTCCAAACCTTTGTGAATTGAAAGAATTATAACTTACTGTTTGGTTATCAGTAGTGTGAAACTGAGATTGGTTTCTTTGAAAACCTGAATTAGTCTGATTTCTGAATTTTGAATGGTTTTCACTTTTACCAGTATTATAATTACCATTAGGCTTAGTCTCAGTTTTGGTATGCCTCACACCTCTGAATCGCTGCTTCAGAGGGCAATCTGCAACTAGGTACCCTAATTGATTACACCTAAAACAACACCTATGCTCAACTTTCTTTTCAACAGTTGTTTTGGATGTCGAGGCTGTACTACCGCCCGTTCGTCTCACATATGGTGGGACATAAGAGTTTAGCGGAGAACTCTTTTTAGTTGTTTTATCTTTCTCTCCACTATTTGGTAATACAACCTCCTCCTTTGTCTTACCCGACACGAATGACTTATCCGAATCTGATGAGACCGGACTCGGAACAGAAATTTTAACACTTGACACAGGCGGACTTGTTTCGCCTCTACTAACATCTGGTTCTTTACTAGTTACCTTAATTGAAACTGTCTGAACAACCTCAAAGTCAACAGATTTCTAATTACTAGGGTTAAAAGTGTAATTGTGATTATAAGGTGGTGGAACCTCATGATAACCGATTCCTCCCCTCTTAACTGAGGAACCTTGATCACTAACAAGGTGATCAAGAATAGCAGAGGAATTTCTGAACTGCTCAAGTTTTCTATTCAGTTCCACCACTTTCACCTGGTGATCAGCAATCTGTTTTTCTCTTTCAGCTATTAGTTTGGTTTTTTCTTCCAAAACTTCATTGCTTAGATCAATCACTTGAATTTTTTGAGCAAGTTTTGCTTTTAGACTTTTAATATCTTTTTCACAAGCTTTTATTTTAACTTTATAGCTATTTTCTCTTGCTTTTGTAAAATGATGATCTTCTTTTAGAGTTTTAAACTCAGCATCCAAACTAACATACTGATCAGTTATAGTTGCTAATTGCTCAGACAAGTTTTCACATTTAGAACAAGTAGGTTTAGAACATACCTCGGAGAGATGGTCTTTAGCATCAGCCATGAAAGCTTTTTCTTCTTCAGTAGCTTTCTCACTTTTTTCATTTTCCACATTCGCCAAATTTGCCTGTTCAAAGATTTCTTCAGAATGCAGGTTCCAGTTATATTCACCATCTTCTCTGGAAATCATGGCACTATAATCTTTACTACCCCCATTATGCTGTGTAGACTTGCCTTGACCACGTTCTACACGCTCATTTCTGCACTCCTTAGCAAAGTGGCCGTTTTGCTGACAGTTGTAGCATCTTACCTTCGTCTTGTCAAACCCTGGCCTTCCACCGACAAACTTTCTTCCGGTCTTTTTCATAAACCGTTTCACTCTTCTCACGATCATAGCCATCTGCCATTGCAGATCCATTTCTTCCAGATCATCAGCATCAATCTGGTCATAGTCTTCATCCAACATAGCTGGATCGACAATCTTCCCCTGAATGTAGTTCTCATATGAAGCAATAAAAGAAGCATAGAGAGCAAACTGCTCTTCAGCAGATTTGACACTCATAGGCATCTTTGAGTAGTTGTTGCTAGGAATACTTGGAGAGCAACTACTCTTGCTTGCTTGCTTGCGGTTTAGATGCACTAGATCCACCTGCTACAAAGCAAACATCACCATTCGTGTTGACTGACACATGCCCCTCATGTGATGAGTTGGCGCCCGACTCTCCCTTCGAGTAGTAGGTAGCTGATTCAGTCTTCGAACCTGAACTAGAGTTGACTTTAGCACCATACATACCTGGATCTTGAATCTGATCCGTAGGTGTCTCCTTTCTAACCATGTTAAGCTCAATGGTTCGGAGCTTGTTAACTGCTGTCTCAAGGTCGTAGTCAACAAAGTCTTTATCTTCTCTCATCAACACAGTATACATATCCCATTTTGGTGGGAGAGCATCAAGAAGCTTCTCAACAATCTCATCTTCTTTGTATGCAATTGAATAGTTGCTGAGTTCAGTCATCAGATGATAATATCTGGTGATGATATCATCAAGTGATTCGTTTTTCAGATACTTGAAGACTGAGAATTGAGTTTTGAGCAATTTGATCTTCGAATCACGGATTCCCACATTTCCTTCAAACGGTTCTCAAGAGCTTCCCAAAGCTCTCTTGCTGTCTTGTACTTTCTAAAAGTATGAAGGATCTCTTGTGGAAGAGCCATAGTGATAGCAGCATGAGCCTTGCTCTCGGCCTCATACATCTTTTCTCTTCTTCTTCCATTTTGCTGTACTTTTTGATCTGATCACGACCTTCGTACTCCATAGTTGGTGGAATATAACCATCCTGGATGCATACCCACATTTTCGCATCCTGGTACTTGACATATTTTTCGAACCGATCCTTCCAAGCAACGAAGTCGGTTCCTTTAAGCAACTTTGGGGCCTTAGTAGCTGACCCTGCTTCTACTTCCATCTTAACTAACTCTGAGATGTTAATTGACGACATCTTTCTCAAAAACTAAGAAAAACAAAAAAAATTTCTTCCGAAAAGTACTGTAGACGAAGTTACGGATAACTTCGCTGAAGAACTTCGCTGATTCTTAACTTCGCTTGAGGTAAGCGAACTTAGGAGGTAGGCGGAGTTGTAGAGAACTTCGCTTGAGTTAGGCGAACTTGAGAAGGTAGGTGTAGTTGTGGATAACTTCGCTTAACCTTATATCTTCGCCGAAACCCTACGAACAGTGACGGCAACTTCGCCTGATGAACACAAAGTTTCTGCAGATCTGATTTCTGGGTTTTTCGAGGTTTTTGACGGTGTAAAGGGTTGAATACGATGGTAGGAGGTAAGAATGACACAAAAACAAAGAAAACACGTCCCGCGAATAGTCGAAACGGGATGATTTCTACACCCGCGTGAATATCCCGAACCACACAATTGAGCAATAGCTCTGATACCAATTGTAGGTCCCCGGGATGGATCTGCACGGGATATCTCGATCTACACAGGTGCGGAATCCCTGCGTAGGTCGTTACGAGCGTAGAACACGAATCAAACAAACACACGATATGAATAAACGAACACACGTTATATTATAACCGAAACACGTGATATAATCACTGAATACAGACTCAATACTCTCTGGTTCTCACGTCTCTCGACTCACACACATCTGTATACTATCTTCAACTCTAATTACTAAACAAGCCGTGACCTAGCTTATAAATACACGACAACTTCGCCTGATATGTTCAGGCGAAGTTGTTGCTAACTTCGCTTGACTAACAAGTTCGCCTGATAAGCGAACTTGTCAGTAACTTCGCTTAAACATAAACAAAACACAATTAACATTACAGACTGGATTACAGACACTAGACTATGAACTACTGACATTATGCACCAACAAATACGATTAGGCTTGGATTACTTAACTGTGTGTAGTGTGTGTGTTGAGAGTGAACTTCGGCAGCGCAATGGAATGTAAGAAGGATAAAATAAGAACTGTTGTATATTAATGATAATTACACAGTATATATATAGACGAGAAGCTCATTCGCTAGACAGACCTAACGAATGAGTCTCTCATTCGCTATCAATAAACTAAGTTCATTCGTTAACATCCCCTAACGAATGAACTCCATACGTTACCTTATTCGCTAAAAAATCTTTAACGAATGAGGACAAAACATGCAGCGTCTCATTCGTTATCATAATACTAACGAATAAGACTTACATTAAATGCCCAAATTACCCCTATACATTAACCTAATACGAAAATACATTATACAAAGACCGAGACGGAAACACGATGCACTAAAAACTTTCCCTCGCCTCGAGCTCTTTGTTGTCTTCATTTTTTGAACCTGCTAGTCATCCAGTCAGCACAACTTTGAATCCCAAATGCATAACATACTCGAAAAACCATTTGGAAT